>NC_142807.1:5530214-5685214 GCF_049724085.1 Artemia sp. Qi Xiang Cuo
TTGACCCTTTTCAAATGAATCGTCTTAAATTAGAGTATAGTTTTCAATTCTGCATACTGAACTTCAGAAAGGCGAAGGGCTATAGACCCAGCGTGCTTCCAAAGTGCCAAGCTACATTTTGTACTAGATATTTCAGTTATAATGGGCTAAAATTTGTTCTTCACTGTAAAATGTCTTAAAATAATTACAGACAAGAAAAAGCCAATGGCAAATTTTTATTTGGAGTAGGAAGAGACGAATACCAGAGAATCGGGTAGCTAAGTAAGTCCAGTGTGTGCCATGGTTTGTTTTTTACTATCTTTCATCTATCTCTAATTCCACGATACCGATGAAACTTACACAATCCCCATTTATAAGTAACTATACCGATCTTTTATATATTCACTTAAGATGGTTCGTTCTTTATTATAGTTCAACCACGTCTATTTCATTTAAAATGAACTATTAAAAAGCTCTCTACGATGTTCCAGTGCCAAGCTATCTGAGGAGAAAGATAGAGAAAAAAAGATGCCATATATACAGAATATCGTGGTTTCAGCCACTTTTTTTTATTTTCAAGCCTATATATTTTCCTTGTTGATCAGGCCAAGAGATGGTAAGTTTCCTATGTAGAGGTTTTAGAAAAGGCAGCTCTGATATTGTGCTTCTGGTTTTGATCTGATTTTTGATCTGATTTTTAGGAGTTGTGCGCTATATTATGTCTTAGTATTGGGCTTGATCATCTCTTACTAGGTTTCAAGCCACCACTGCAACCCGGATAACAACTTTGAACTGAGAGACAAAATAAGATTATTTTATTTTAAATTTTCAGGAATTACTCTAATTTTGGTTGAAAAACCTGATCTTTTGTTAAAACCCTGAAAGAATTACTTTATTTTACATAATTATATCTAAATGCAGTTTATATTGATGTTAAAATTTTATTTTGATTTTCGTCTGCTGGAAGATGCTTATAACATTTACTACTACATAATTATAGAAAAATGAACCTTTTTGTAAGAAATTTATTCTATTTATTTTAAGACCTATTTTTTAATTATCAATATAGTTTTAATATGTAAAAATATACTGATGTCATTATAGCTAACATCATAATATTGCATTTACTTTTACGCCATATATGGTTACAACCTCAATCTTGTACAGGAAAATAGAGTTTTTTGTAAAATATGATTCTCTTTTAAAAATTATTTTGTCAATCACAAAACATTTTTAAATACGTCAATTTGCTTTAAAACAAGCCCTTAAACAACTCTCTATGATTTTAAAGTGCCCCGCTATTTGTGAAGGAATAGCAAAGGGAAAAAAGTTACAATCGATGCAGATTATCAAAATTCAAGCAACTTTTCATATTTTTCAAGCCAATGGATTTGCTTCGTTATTCAAGCCAAGCTGCTGTAAGTTTCCTACATAAGGGTTTTTAACAAGGCAATCCTTATAGTATACTTTGTGTTTTGATCTGACTATATTCTTAGGAGCTGTGGGCTACGGTATTTCTTAGTATGGGACGTGATCGTCTCTTACTAGGTT
This sequence comes from Artemia sp. Qi Xiang Cuo, assembly GCF_049724085.1. Lineage (NCBI taxonomy): Eukaryota > Metazoa > Arthropoda > Branchiopoda > Anostraca > Artemiidae > Artemia > Artemia sp. Qi Xiang Cuo. Next base: position 5,531,745 of record NC_142807.1, read on the forward strand.
GCTAGCTACCGCTGCAACTCGGTTACCAGCATCTAGTTCTATTTGAAACATTGTCAAAATACAAGTGTTTTGCATCATCATGCTTATGATGACTTATTAAAATATCTCATGCTTATTAAGATCTGTTACTGAAAACTGATACATTATCATATAATGATAGAATAGTCTTAGCTATACTCAAATTTAAAACGCTTCAGTTGAAAAGTGTCAAAGATCGCCATTAGAATACGTTTATCAAAATCTATTTATCCGTATATATACAGTTTTGTGGAAAAATCAAATCAATGAACACCTTACTACAACACAATGGATGAAAGTGTGCCTCATGATTGAAGGTTTGTGGGTTCAAATTTTTCTATAAACTACGTTAGCGCAAGTTGAATTTTCATTCAAAATGAGGCTTATTACTGAAGTGAAAAATCCTACAATTGCTTCTTGTACATTTTCTTTAACTACGGCTAAACCAATGTTTGTAACGTCAACAACTAATTTCGAAATCATTTGACGTGTTGCTTTTTCTTGCATTTTCTACTTCTTGCGATAGAAATGTTCTTTCTATTGATAATAACTTATTTCTAAATTTTTCAACAATATTATTCAAATTTCCAACAGTGAACTGACTTATTTTGTCATCCAGTCAATTTAATGTGTTTGAGTATTTCTCAAAATCTTCTCTCAAAGAATTCTGCTTTCTTTTGAATCTCAAAATTGGTTCATTTGACAAATTCATTTCTGTTTTTACGAGGCTATTCAAAATTTCACCCATCAGTTGAGTTGTTTAATGAGCTCTGATATTCGAAAGCTCATTTATTTGCTGGGCTGCTTGAGCTATAGTATTTTTAATATTTGCCAGTTTCATTCGAATGTTTTTTTTTCTCCTTTATAATATAGTGGCTCTTCCTTTTTCTTTAAGCTAAAAGAGTTAATTTCCTTAAATACAGAAATAGACTGTTTTCAGCAATACTTACACATTCAATTTCATTGTCGCTTCCATTGTCAATTCCATCTTTTCTATTTTCCCCTATTTCTCTGATTTCACCATATTCTTGTTGCCCAGCAAAAGTTTCTTCACGTTCTAAACCACTTCCTACAACTTCTTTCTGGTCAGCAATGCAATATTTACGTAAAGTCCGTAGTGTGGTGAAGCTTTCGAATTTAGTGAATTATTAGTTGATTAAAAATAAATAAGACACGAATATGAAGTTTTGAAATATGACTTTTTGTTAAGATAAGGAACACACTCTGTCAAGTTCTGTTTAACGGGAAATTAAGCAATTACCACTTCCTAGTGATTACATGGGACATTGTGGCTGATAAAAATGTATAAAAGATACATTTTATCGGAAGGGGTGGTCTGATACTAACTTTATGTCGGACTAGCCTCTGGTCCGTTGTTTTTAGAAATAACTTGGAATCTTGTCTTATCATTGTAAGTGTCTAATTATCTTATTATATATTATTGTAGTTTCTGAGACTTGTGGTCTACTTGGGACAGCCAGTCCCAGTAGACAGAATATATCTGATTATTATTATATGGTAAATGAATAAAAGTATTGTATTTTAGACAACCTCTCTACGATCTACCTTTAGCCCCTCGAACGCATCACAACTACTGGTGGTCGCTGGAAATACTGGGTCGAGAAGGCTAGATAAAAAAGTAGTAGATTTAAATAAGATAGCTTTACCAGAGGAAAAAATGACTTCCCTATCAACAGTACTTGAAATTGCAAAAATTATACCAGAATACGTTGGAAATTCAGATGTAGATGAGTTTATAGAAAAATTGAAAATTTTCGACGAACTAACTGAATCGTTTGAGGATAAGGTCAAAGAGCAATGCGTGGCAGCCAGATTAAAGTGAAGCGCCCTTAAACATTTTGAGGCAAATAAGGAAAAAGAGCCCAAGGGCATCAGTACTCTAATTGAATCTTTTAAAACAAGATTCATAGAGACAAGCATCTCCAAGAGGTTAAGAAACGAGGTATTCGCATTCAATGCCTAAATTAGTATCAGGGAATGTGCCGACAAAATTTGTAGATCGGTGTGTTTACAAATAGAGAAAGGCGGAAATGACGAGACAGTACAGAAAGTAAAATTACATACTTTTACCCAAGGGTTACCAAAAAAGTTATTAAGACTAATATAATCGCGGAAACCTGAAAATTTAGAGCAGGCTATAATACTAGTCGAAACAGAGGTAAAAATTGACGAAGCTATGAAAAAGTTTGACCAGATGTCAAAAAATAACACAGGAGCCCAAGAAAGTATAAAATATGAAAGGGGACAGAAAAGGGTGAGCTTTGAGGAGGAGCCAAATCGTGAACTAAAAAGGCGCTACGGAAGCCGAAGGTCGCCGTCTAGGGAAATAGCTGACAGATTCCACGACCTTGAGAGATTAGCAGCTAATAACTATAGGAAATATGGGCACCCTCCCCCACCAAAGACAGATTGTTGGGGAACCAACAATGACAGATCAAAAATATTGAGAATTTGCCAGGATTACCACGATCTCCCTTATTACCAGGCGTAGCATCAATCAATTTATAATCAAATCGAGTTCTTTTATTTATTGTCACTTGGAAGCTATGATACATGGATTACTCGGCAGATTGTATCCCATCCTAAAAGTCATATACCGCGGAGACTTAGTTATGTTAGACACTGTTAAATGGATAACGTTAAGTGTGTTGTAATATGATTTTTTGATCAGCTCCTTTGGAGCCAGGAAGACCTTTACATCCATCACCGCCCTGTCCTCCACTGCACTCAAATGAATCAGGTCTACTGTTGAAAGAAGCTAAATCTGTGCAAACATTCCTTTTGGTATGCAAGTACTTACCAGAAAAAACTCATCATTGTGTAAAAGATTACTTTTCAGCAAGTAGAGAAAGAAAGGATAGATTCCGTAGCTGTTCTAAGCAGAGAAATTCATTTATTTATGCCGAACGTCTTCAAGCAGAAAAGCTTTTACAGGAAGGCATTTGCTTCATAAACTCATTAAAGTCTGCAAAATACATTGACCAAACCCAAAAAGAATTTACAAATTAAAAAAATAGTCTTGTTAAAGAAAATCAGCTTGATGTATCTCCGTCAATCTTCCCATGCATATTCAGCAGATCTTTAGAAAACAACCCCAAGATAATTCAATATGTAGAATCATCCTTCAGTATAGATTTAAAAAGACTGGAAAACAGTCTACATTTTCAAGAACAGACAAATTCAAGAACGGAAACACGGTTTGATTTTGATAGGGTGTCCCCAAGATCTATTTCAAATGACAAAGTGGCCAGAATATTTTATCGTGAGTGTGACTTCTATTCTATCCTACCACATTTACAGTCCAATATAGAAGAGGTTCAGCTGATTTGATTAAACGTGACTGCCTATACACCAGCACAAAACTGAAGATTTTGTCAATAGAAGCTGGTTACTTTTATATTAATGATAAAGGGTGTACTCTTTATCTAATAACACCCCAACAAGACACAACCTCAACAAGACACACTTAGAGAACGAACTATAGCCAATAATAGCTGAAATATTAGAACAGATCTTAATAACCATTAGATATTTTGATAAATCATCATAAGCATGATGATGCACTGATTAGCAGTGTTTAAAATAACTAAGTCTCCTCGTCATATGACTTTTAGGATGGGATATAATCTGCCGAGTAATCTATGTCATCATAGCTTCCATGTGACAATAAATACAAGAACTCGATTTGATTATAAATTTATTGATACTACGCCTGGCAATAAGGGCGATCGTGGTAATCCTGGAAAATCAGGGGGCAACAGAGGTACACCTGGAAGTCAAACGCTTGATGTTGATCCAAGCTTTAAAAAACATCTTATTTTAATCACTAAAGCTGGTAAAGGAGGTAAAGGTGGTAAGGGTGGTAAAGAGAGTGCAGCGGGTAAAGGTTTAATGATTAAGGTCTTGGAGAGAGCATACACTAAGTTATGGAAAGAGACTGACTATTGCAGAACCCACATACCATTCGAAAATCCACACATGGGTTCCATACTATGGACTTTATGTAAACATTGTAATGCTGACCAGAAAGAAGTTCTAGGAAGTGGTTTAGAGCCTGAAGAAAATTGGGCTGGGCAACGAGAAGATGGTGAAATCAGAGAAACATGGGACAATAAAAAAGATGGAAGTGACAATGAAAGCGACAATGAAATTGAATGTGTAAGTGTTGCTGAAAACAGTTTATTTTCTATATTTATGTAAATTAACTCTAACGCTTTCGAATGTCAGAGCTCATTAAACAACTCAATTGATGGGTGAAATTTTAAATAGCCTCGTAAAAACAGAAATGAATTTATCAAATGAATCAATTTTTGCATTCAAAAAAAAGTAGAATTCTTTCATAGAAGATTTTGAGAAGTACTCGACGCACCAACTTCACTGGATGACAAAATAAGTCAGTTCACTGTTGGAAGTTTGAATAATATTTTTGAAAAAATTCGAAATAATTTATTATGAATAGAAAGAACACTTTTGTCTCAAGAAGCAGAAAATGCAAAAAACGAACCCGTCAAATCATTACGAAATTAGTTGTTGATGTTACAAACATTGGTTTAGCCGTAGTTAAAAGAAATGTACCAGAAGCAATAGTAGGACTTTTCTCTTCAGTAATAAGCCTCATTTTTAATGAAAATTCAACTTGCACTAACGCAGTTTATAGAAAGAATTTATCATTTATTCTATGAAAGATTTGATGAAAGCTTATAATTCTGTATCTTTATACCCTTAACTACAGGACGATTTGTACCCACAAACCTCCAATCATGAGGCACACTTTCATCCATTGTGTTGTAATAAGGTATTTATTGATTTGATTTTTCCGCAAAACTGTGTATATACGGATAAATAGATTTGGATAAACGTATTCTAATGGCAATCTTTGACACTTTTCAATTGAATCATTTTAAATTAGAGTACAGAAAAGACTATTTTAACATTATATGATAATGTATCAGTTTTCATTTCTATATGTATACTTAACAAGCCACATTTAGAGAACAAACTCTAGCCAATAATAACTGAAATATTAGAAGAGATCTTAATAAGCATGACATATTTTTATAAATCATCATAAGCATGATGATTCAACACACTTGTCTTTTGACAAGTTTCAAACAGAACTGGATGCTGGTATCCGGGTTGCAGTGGTAGCTAGCAGCCTAGTAAGAGACGTTCACGTCCCATTCTAAGAAATACCGTAGCCCTTAGCTCCTAAATATATAGCCAGATCAAAACACAAAGTATACTATAAGAATTGCTTTGTCAAAAATCTTGGGTCGAATAACGAAGAAAATCCATTGGCTTGAAAAATATGAAAAGTGGCTTGAATTATGATAATCTGCATCGATTGTAACTTTTTTCCCTTTGCTCTTCCTTCACAGCTAGCGGGGCACTCAAAATCATAGAGTTGTTTAATGGATTATTTCAAAGCAAATTGACGTATTTAAAAATGTTTTGTAATTGACAAAATAATTTTAAAATAGAATCATATTTTACAAAAAACTCTATTTTCATGTACAAGATTGATGAATGACGTCATAGGCTTAGGTTGTAACCATATATGGCGTAAAAGTAAATGCAATATTATGATGTTAGCTATAATGACATCAGTAAATTTTTACATATTAAAACTAGATTAATAATTATAAAATAATTCTAAAAATAAATAGAATAATTTTTTTACGAAAAACTACATTTTTCTATAACTATGTAGTAGTAAATGTTATAAACTACTTCCTGCAGATGAAAATAAAAATAAAGTTTTTAACATTATTATAAACAGCATTTAGTTATAGTAGTTATGTAATATACAGTAATTCCTTCAGGGTTTTAACAAAAGATCTGATTTGTCAACCGAAATTAGAGTAATTCCTGAAAAGTTTAAATAAAATAATTTTATTTTGTCTCTCAGTTCAAAGTTGTTATCCGGGTCGCAGTGGTGGCTTGAAACCTAGTAAGAGACGATCACGTCTAATTCAAAGACACAATATAGAGCACAACTCCTAAAAGTAGTGTCAGATCAAAACAAGAAGTACACTATTAAAGCTGCCTTGTCTAAAACCTCTACATAGGAAACTTACCGTCTCTTGGATTGAACAACAAGGAAAATATATTGGCTTGAAAACCAAAAGAGCGGTTGAAACCACGATTTTCTGCATATACGGCCTCTTTTTTTCTCTCTCTTTCTCCTCAGATAGCTTGGCACTGGAAAATCGCAGAGAACTATTTAATGGCTTATTTTAAAGGAAATTGATTTGGTTGAATTATAATAAAGAACAAATCATCGTAAGTGAATATGTAAAAGATCGGTATAGTTACTTATAAATGTGGATTGTGTAAGTTTCATCGGTATCGTGGAATTAGAAATAGATGAAATATAGTAAAGAACAAACCATGGGACAAATTGGACTTACTTAGCTACCTGTTCTTTTTTTTCGTCTCTTACTATTCCAAATAAGAAATTGACATTGGCTTTTTCCTGTCTGTAATTTTTTTTGAGACATTTTATATTAAAGAACGAATTCTAGCCCATTATAACTTAAATATCTAATACAAGATATAGCTTGGCACCCTGGAGGCACGCTGGGCTAATAGCCCTTTGCACTTTAGTGATTTTTTATTATTAAAGAACGAACTCTTTTCCCCAGCAATCATGGATTCATCAGGGCTGCAGCGGTGGCCTGCAACCTAGTAAGAGACGATCACGTTCCATAGTAAAAACTACAACAACCCATAGCTCCTTATAATAGAGCCAGATCAAAACAAAAATTACGCTTTCAAAACCACCTTGTCCAAAACCCCTATATAGAAATCTTATCTTCCCTTGGCTTGAACAACAAGGGAAATATATTGACTTGAAAAAGAAGAAAAATGGCTGCAGCCACGATATTCTGCATCGAAGGCATCTTTTTTCTCAATTTTTCTTCCACAGTTAGCGTGGCGCCGGAATATCATAGAGATCTGTTTAAAGGCTCATTTTAAAAGAAATTGCTATATCTAGTGCCATTTGTAATAAAAACAAGTTTCTAACATAAAATCAATTTTATGAAAAACTGCATTTTCGGGTAACACTTGAGGAACAAATGTTATAAGCATCATATTGCATACAAAGATACAAATAGAATTTTACATTATAATCCGGGTCAGAGCGGTAGCTAGCAACCTAGTAAGAGACGATCACATCCCATACTATACAATTACCTATAACTACTAAAATACAATTACCCATAACTCCTAAAAATAGAATCAGATCGAAACATAAAGTACACTATTAGAACCGTCTTGTCCGAAACTCTAATATAGGAAACTTTACAGTCTTGGGGCTGGAACAACAACAAAAAATATGTCGGCTTGAAAAACAGGAATAACTAACAAAAAACCTAAATCTCTAACTGATGGTAAGTAATTCAACTTATAGTCCAAATGGTATTACGTACCTTGCAGGGCAGTATCCAGAATTTTCATTCGAGGGTTCTGGGTTTGTTGGGGGACGGGGGGGGGGAAGGATGCCACTAAAATAGTTTTTGCTTGGAGGGATTTATTAGAAGAATGAAGACGGGAGGTGTACTTCCCGTGGACTTTGTTTAGCAGTCTCAACTAGGAGTTTTTTTTACCTGATTTTTTATAAGACAAACTTACACGTTAAAGAAATACTTTACAGTTTTTCTGGCGAAAAAGATTTTTATCTGCATTTTTACAACCAATTTACGAGTCGGCGAAATTTTTGTTGGGGAAGGGGGTTCAAACTGGGCACCCCTAAAACCCCTTTGAAATGGCCCTGGCACTTTGATAATAATAATAATAGTAATAATAGTGGCTGTACTTCCCTGTTTCTAGAAGTTGATACTATATAATCCGCCATTTTCAAGAGGATAACTTTATTCTGCTGAAATGGCCAAATCATTAGATCTAGGCGGCTCTGTAACCTTAAAAATCCAAGGAACTTATTCTAAGAATAATCTAAAATTTGATTTTGAAATTTAAATAATTTCTACTAGTCTTTCTTTATTATGAATAGATTTTCTATTATCATTGACATTGCATTAGAATTAATGACCCATGCATTCACCCAAGATTTGACCATTTACAAGTGAATTTCAAGCTCTCGAGTTGAATTTACTGGAATTATGGTTCATTGAGACTTTGGAATGGGTTACATTATCATTGGCGATAATATATAAATATTGTTTTCAATCTAAACCTCAAGAGTGCAATCTATCTTCTTGGCTACGCCACCAAAACCAAGTTTTTGATAAGTAATACTGGTAAATGAACTTATTGTCTGGCAACTGAATTAATTATAGTAAAATGATTTGTATCGAAACAAAGGACTAACAAAGAACAATACAAAGAACAGAACTAAGAACCAAAACAAAGGACCAATCTTGGGTCGATTTACACCTATAAACCACGATTTTTACAAGATTTTTTTTTTTTGTTTGTTTCAAAATTATTGAATTCTTTTTTGTCAGTGTTAAATTCGACAACACTATTCGCTTATAAAAATCCAATCTATTGATCAAACAGTTCGTGGTAACGAACTGTAAGTAAGTAGCGACACGGCGCAATAGTGATCAAAACTCTATAAAACGGAATTTTGATACCAGTAGATATATCAAAAGAATCCATTTATTATGCTGATTCCAAATATATTGGTTTTGTTAGTTCTAGTGTTGTCCATCAAAGGCTACGAGCCTGACAGTATTTGTCTGACGTATAGTATTTGTTATTGGGAAGCATATATACGTTTTTTGGGTGGGATGGCGATTTTTCTGTTGGGGGGATTTTCCACGGGAATAATATTCCATCGGGAAGGAGGTCTTCTGGGGGAGAACATTTAAGGGGAAAATTTGCACTGGGGGAATTTGCCAGAATTCATATACACAATTCTTTTTTTATGTCTTACTTTCTTTTTGCCAACTCAATTCTACGCGTGGAGATGTTAAGGATAATTGTCCAAGGTAAATTTTCATGGGATTGAATTGTCTAGAGGATATAACCGTGGGGAGGGGGAATTTTTCCGTGGGGGGGGGGGAGTGGAGCCATATTTCTTGGCATTGTTTAAAAATGACCAGAAACTAAACGTAAACAAGTTTTTTCAACTGAAAGCATGGAACAGCATTATAAGTTAAATCAAAAAGAAATTATTACATGTATGAAGGGAAGTTGCCCCCTCCTCAGCACCTCGCTCTTTACTCTAAAGTTTGAATGATATTCCAATTCTTTAAGAATGACTCCTGAAACACAAGGGTCGTTTAATTAGAACAACAAGAAGCTTTTTGAAAAATACTAAAAAACTTTAGCGTGAAGAGTGAGTTGCCGAGGAGGAGGCAGCCCCATCATATACGTAATAATTTCTGTTTGTTTTAAGTTGTAGTGTTGCTCCTTACTTTTAGTTGTAAAAACTTGTCTTGCTTTTTTAATTTAGTTTCTAATAAAAGCTACACCTCAAAAGGAAAGCCATGCCTTCTTAAACTATTTGACATCCTTTTTTTTATCTCTTGTTGATGATTTTTCACTCACGTTTCTTGCTTCTTTTTTTTTAATTTAGTACCTGCTACGACCAAAAATTGCATAACTGTGCATGGAGGTATTTTTCAACTAAAAATTAAATAGCCAGTTTTCTGAAAATTATACAATATGGCTGTGTAAGTTTCCATTTAACCAGTTCAAACATCAGATCCCTGGGGACACAAACTTTCAGAAATCTTGTACATCGTTGGTTCGAACGAAACGTGGCAGAAGTGTGCCAAACGTGGCAGAAAGTGTGCCAAGCTTGGCGGAAACTGCGTCAAGCGTGGTGAAAACTGTGCGAAGCGTTGTGAAACTGCACGACACACGTGGTGTTCTGAGAAGCTCACAATTAGTGGAAACTGGGTGCCATCTAGATCAGAAATCTTTTCACTGTCCTTGGTACTGAGTAATTTTTGAAACAGGCTTTTCGTCAGTCATACTAACTAATATAAAACAAATCATATTCATTATTGAGAGCCCAAGAAATGTATACTTGTCTCCTTGCTGAACCAATGAAATTCAAAACTATAGAAGTTCCCAGCTATTGCGGTTATTGGCCTGGCGAGGTTCCTTATGATCAATATTTTCTCTCTTGTCATAGAAAATATGAAATTCTAAAGAAAGGAAGAGCTTCGATTATGATTGGCTCAAGAAATATTAAGTGACGCCTACTTATGAAATATGAACTTGATGAAACCTGTAAAAACTAGCTACTTAGGAGTTCTTATGCTTAGAAACAGAGGCGTCAATTCACAAAAATCTAGGGAGAGGATTGCAAAATGTGTTTTTCAAACTTTGGGAGGGGGGGGAGGTATTTTGCAGATGTTTTGATTTTTTTTTTTCAGTGAAGATACCCAAAAAAAATTATTTCAATGAAAATAAAAAAAAATATTTTTCAAAATATAGGAGGCAAAAGTCTATAGCGCACAATTGCTCCTAGCCTCCCCCCCCCCCACACGTCACCCTAATTGACGTGTAAGATGAAAACAAGAATTATTTTACTAAAAGTAGGAAAACCTAGCAAAATTCTTTTTCGGTTAAAAATCAATTTCGTTAAGTTAGATATCATAAAAGCAGAGATTACTGCATTGCAGTGCCTTAGCAATACCTTTTATGCATTTTTTTTTCAAAACTTGTTCTAAAGCGAAAGATCTCTCGGATTTACAAACGCTTATTTACTTTTCCTGATGCTTCAGAATTTAAATCAGGCAGGAGTTTTCTAATTTCGGGGCCCAAAAGTGTTCGGTAAAACTGCTTCCTAATTCTACTATCCAGAAACATTCATTACATTAGTTTTTGTGTTTTAGAAAAAAGAAGATTTTCTATTGAAAGTAGGAAAATTTTTTGCTAAATTCTTGTTCACTTAACATTTTGTTGCGTGAAATAGGGTTTCTGAAAAGCCGGGATTACTATGTTACATTGCCCAAAACAATTGGGCATATCTCAAATAGAATTTAAAAAAAATTATTTTAAATAAGAAAGATCTGTGCAGCTCATACATTGTCATTTGATTGGGTTACAAAGGCTCATTTAGTTTTCGGGAGCAGGAGAGTATCAGCTAGAATCTGGTCTTGTGTACCCGGGCTGGTCCTATTTAGAATCTGAAATCGGTTGGCAGTTTTCTAATTTCGGAGCCCAAAGGCGTCTGAAGTCAGTAAAACTGCTGGCTAATTTTGTGTTTCAGGAAAACCATCTGGTTGGATTTTCAAAGGCTTATCTAATTTACAGGAGATAAAGGAATGTTGTTATAATTTTAAATTTAAATAATTGCTGTCATAGTTTCTTGTCATAATTTGTCATAATCCAAAAAAAAATACAAAATATTTCAATACCTCTAGGTCAAATGTAATTGAACTTCTACTACTACTAGCAACTCACTGCAGCACCAAGCCACCTGAGTCCAGAACAGCTGCTCACACTACACCTCCAATCTACTCTTTTCAAAGCTTCACTCTTTACTCCATTCTAAGAATTTTTAATTTCCTTTAAATCCCTTCTTACGGCCAATTCGGGGGCAACCGGCTTTTCGTTTGGCCCTAGTTGGATCAAACAGTTCGTGGTAACGAACTGTAAGTAAGGAGTGACCCGGCTCAATAGTAACCAAAACTCTAAAAGCGGAATTTTAATACCAATAGCATATATCAAAAGAATTGGATTTTTATGCTTATTTGAAACATATTAGTTTTATCAAGTTTAGTCTTACCCATCAAAAGTTAAGAGCCTGAGAATATGTGCCTTATTTTCTGAAAAAAGGAGGAAATACCCCCTAAAAGTCACAGAATCTTAATGAAAATCACACCATCAGAATTAGTGTATCAGAAGACCCTGTTGTAGAAGTTTCAAGCTCCTATCTGCAAAAATGTAAAATTTTGTATTTTTTGCCAGAAGAAAGATCACGAATGCGTGTTTATTCAATTTTTTTCCAGGGGTGATCGTATCGACTCAGTGGTTTTAGAACATCATGAGAGGGCTTATCAAATAGAAATTAGAAGTTTTAGTACCCTTTTTGAGTTACCAAAAAAGTGGAGGGTAATTAGGCCCCCTCCCACGCTTATTTTTACCCAAAGTCCCCTGATCAAAATTTTGAGATATCCATTTTGTTCAGCATAGTCGAAAAATCCAGTAGTTATGTCTTTAAGGATGACGTCATCCTCCACTGTCCCCGGGGGAAGGGCTGCAAGCTGCAAACTTTGCCCATTGTTTACATATAGTATAGGTTATTGCGAAGCAAACAGAAGTTTTCAGGGGGATTTTTTTCTAGTGGGAGGGGGGTCGTGGGAGCGTGTTACGTGTGGGGATCTTTTCATGGAGGAATTTTTCATGGGGAAAGGAAATTTTCCATGAAGGAGGCGCCAGATTTCCCAGCATTATTTAAGAAACGATCAGAAATTAAATAAAGAAAAACAGGTTTTTTGAACCGCAAGTATTATTACGTATATGAGGAAGTTCGCCCCCTCGTCAATACCTCGGTCTTTACGCTAAAGTTTTCTTAGTACTTTCGAAAGAGCTATTTATTCTAACTAAACGGCCTTCGTGATTCAGGGGTCATTCTTAAAGAATTGAAACAAAATTCAAACTTTACCGTAAAGAGCGAGGTATTGACAAGGGGGCAAACCCCCTCAAATACGTAATAATTTCTGTTTGTTTTAAGTTTTAATGTTGCTCCTTATTTTCAGTTGAAAAATTTGTTTTTTTATTTAATAGCCGAAAAGAACGGTCTTTGGCAGTCTGCCATCCTTCATCCGCAAAACATGTCCTAGCCATCTCACCCTTTCCCTCAGTATACCCCAATAAAGTAGGATAGAACCACATTTTCTAGCAGCTTGTTTGACATACGGTCAGTCAAGAGGGTACCTAAGAGGAAACAGACAAGTCAATAGGATGCTCTGACTCCTACACGTTCCGAAGAAGCCTAAAAGTATAGAAAAATTGTATTCAATATGCTATTACTGCTAATTTATGGTACTCGTGGTACCAAAGGACCCTCGTTGGATCTAATGCTCTTCTCTCTAACTAGAGGTTCAGTGATACGGTAAGTTGCTGTGTGTACATCTAAGGGAGGGGGCTGAAGAAGTCTAAGGTAATATACCTATTGCTATTGGGCTGCTATTTCTCCTCCACTATTTTATTGGCACTTTTTATCACTAGTGGCTTAAATTATCGTAAGACATAGGCAGTTTTTTTAAGCGCGGGGGGAGGGGGGGTGGTTGTTTGTTCGGCAGGAGGTGGCTTAGTGAAGATATATGCTTTAGGGTAGTTAAAAAATTTGACTGCGATGTCGTTTAAATAGAAATTGCAAATTTTGTTGAATCACTAGTGTGCGTACTTTACAACAATATATCGTTGCTGTTACGCTTAGAGGTCGTATCTCACATTTGAGGCTAGAAATAATTACCAGAAACTTTTTTATGACCTTCATTTAAAGGGAGGATCAATGGCCAACGTAAATTCAATCACACTTCGATTCTAATGATCTATATTATCCTGCTGTTCATCCCTTTGACAAACAGCTTAGAAAACCAATGTCAGATACGTCAGAAAATTCATGGCAGGCTACTAAAACCTTAGAATCTGATATGCCACTAGTACCTGTTTCTGTTGAATTTTCTATTCAAGGAATGAAAAGATGAGTTTTCGGGGATAACACTCCCAGAAAGGCCATTCCGAATGGAGGAAAAGAAATGTGTTCTCTGTTCTCAAAATGTGTTATTCGCGTTCTGTTCTCAAAAATGTGTTATTTTTACAAATGTAGTAGCAATCACTTGAACGTTCCCAACACCCATAGTAGTTACTTACCATCAAACCAATTTCCGGAAAAAAAAATCAAATAATCCTATTCAATTACTTCTTGTAAAAAAAAAAAACAATAAGAAAATATATAATTTGAGCTCTTTCACATCCACAAAGGTCATCTTAAGTAATTGAATTGCATATTTTTTTTTGTGTTACTACCCTGATTTAGTGAGTCATATTTTGGATTTGAATTTTTTGGCTTTTCCCTTTTTGCCAGGTTATATCTTCACTCCCTGTTCTTATCCTTTTTATTCCACTTTTCTTGGTTTATTTTTTTTTTCGTTCTTACTGGTATTTAACGTTCTTACTGGTAATTGTAAGTAAGGAAAAAGGTTCAAAATGGTGTTTGATGAGGCAAAATATTCAGGGATAGTTTTTTTTTCTCACTTTTATTGTCTTTTTCCTTAGTCTGGGACCCCTTTTTAGCCAAAAGCTTCTCCACTGTTTTTGGCTGGCAGTGGATCTATAAATTTTGGAAGAAGGGGGTGCATCGCCTAAAAAAGAAAATTAAAACAGTTTCCCATTTAAAGCAGAACCACAGAGGAAAGATTGAAATTAATCTCTGTTCAAAATTTTTAACCATCTTGTAATATTCTTTGTTTTACATCTTGACGTCCGATAAGTTCTCATTTTTTATCCAAAGACATGTCTTTTATCTGTTTTTGTGGAGTCCCATCATTTTGGACTCAAACCTCCCTCTGCAAATCCATACACCAATTCAAATTTTGACGACTGGTATTTTGCCCACTCCTTTGGAGGAGGGATATTCCATTACCCTTTTTTCTGAATCATTGCTCATCACCCAAATTAATAGTCTTTAAACGTCGTAAAGAGCAATCAAATTCATTCAAGTTATTGGCAGATTTCATGTATGATTGAAACAGAGGTACTCATAGGGTGGGACAAAGAACAAGTGGACCCTTTCACCTGAGACAAAACCGAAAATAAATCTTGCAAAAAATGCGTTGGAATCTTAAAGATAGTCCATACATTTCTAGCAAAGGCCTTTTTAACCCTTGACAGGGTTGACAGCCTTGACAGGCTTTTTCCCCCCACAGATAAATAACGATCGTGCTTTTAAATTTAAGAGTATTTGAAAATTTTACCCGGTAAATTCCTCTCGCGAATAATTCTTCCCCCAGAAAATTCCCTACCAGAAAGTCCCCCCCCGCCCAAAAATCTCCCCAGAAAATTTACCCCGTGGAAACTTCTCACCCCTCCCGTGAAAAATTCTTCCCTAAGAAATTCTTCCCCTCCCCGCAGAAAATTTCTTGGAGATCGGATGAACAGTGTAGTAATGCACACAGGACACGTAGACACACATTTGTTTTTATTTAAATAGATTTCCGTAGATTATCTGGCTGTGCAGTGTAATCAAGAGAATTATCTCTGTTTCCTTTTCCTAAAGAACGACATAATTCGTCTTTTCTTGACTTCTATATAAGTTTTCTTTTCCTTTTTGCCCAACGCTTTCAGACAATTTTGCTCTCAAGGGTGGGTTTAGCCGCTGGTTCAATTTCATTGAATGAGTATGATTTTCAAAATTACTGTATTCTTCGTTCATGCTTTCACGAAATTACAACCCAGGAAAGAGAAAGGAAAAAATAACCATTTCTTGTTTTCGGGAAAATTCCCTTTGAATTTCCCTTTTCATCTAGAATGGAAAGAATCTTTCATTGTTGTCCAGTGACCCTTTAATTTCCTAAATAAGCTCTCTGTCGAGTATTTTTGTAATCTTTCTTTATGAGAATTCTGTTGTGCGTCATTAATTGTACAGGGTTGCCAAAATAACTCGACTGCTCTATTGGATACTTGCAGAAAAATTAATTAGGATGGGGGATTTTGAAGAGCTTTAGTGAGCATTTAATATGTGATCGAACCTTTTTCCAGGACGTAAAAACATCGCATCCCTGCAAAATCTTTAATCATTTATTAGCCTATAAGGAATCAAACAAAAGTTAAACGTCCATATTTGATTGGAATAAAGATATGGGATGAAACCTAAACATTTTTTGGGATTCTCAAGAGGAGAACAAAATAAGTGTTTTAAATAAAATAGGGGTAAAAAAATTTGATGGGTTGGAAGAACTATTAAAACCTACAATTGTAATGAATTCAAAATATTAATAAAGTCCTCTCCCCTGCCTGTTTCTTCCTTTCAATCTCTCTCTCTCTCTGTCTCTATCTCTCTCTCTCTCTCTCTCTCTCCATCTCTCTCTCTCTCTCTATCAGCATTGATTTTCAGTCAGGTTAAACAGTTCAAAAGCTGAATAATCTTCATGCACAGTCTTGTGTTTGAAAAGAACTCCATATGAAGTTTTTCATAGGAAGAAAAAAACTTCAAACTTCATAATGAAGATTACTTAAGGTTCTCTTTCACCCCCCAAAAAATTGGTCGTAGTTATTTAGGAGCTGAGTATTCTTGGATCTAATGGTACCCAGCGTTACCCCCTCCCTCTCTACTTGAATAGTTTATAAGTTTTAAAATCCGACCCAATGGCTTGTTGTGTCCTCTTTGCGGAAGTACTAAGAATCCTGGCGCGCCTCGTGTTTCCCGCTATTTATTCATGCCAGAAAAGAACTTCAGAGAATATTTAGACTCCTATTAGGGTATGAATGTTTAAAATATTTAATTTTACGAGAGGAAAAAGAGTTTAAATTTTTGACATATTACTTGAGTTATTAGCGCTCACTTTGGCAACAATGTAGTGAAACTAATATACATGAAGACTTTAGGAGACTAAGTCTTCCAGTTGGTTCTCTTCTCCCATGCAATGCGCATCTCGTGAATCCATCCAGAACGAATACTGTGCTAATCAATAAAAGAATATTGACGTCCATATGGTCACTCCAGGGCCAATTCTAATGGAACTATTTCACGCAAATCCAGGGGAAAAGGGACCAGCGAAATAGCCTGTAAAGAGTTATGTCTGACATTATATTGGATATTAGAAGAGGAATATGCCGGATTTCTTTGAAATAAAATGAGGAATGGATAGAATTAAGCAAACAGCACCTTTTTAGGGTTTTAAAATAGAATTTGATGCAATAATAAACTATACATAATAAAAATAACAATAATAAAAATAAGAGTCGTTGAAGTGAAGAAGTTTCAAGAGGTGACTGAAAAGAGCTTTGTAGAAAAGTCTAATAAAGTCTTTTTAATATATATATTCGACTTTCAATATATGAATGCCCACTAGCAGGGTCCCGAATCAGATGGACATGAGTGGGGGGGGGGGGTGCCCAAAAAATTTAAAAATACCTTTTCGGGGTATTTTTATTAAAAGAAATAAAATAAAACACAGAAATGTACACCCCAGATTTTGAAATATATCTTTCTCTGTACCTTCATAAAAAAAATACTTAGCTCCCCCCCCCCCATCACATACATGCTAGTGAATTGGCACCCCTGACCACTAGCATTAGTAGTAGATCCTATTATCCATCACACTGTACGAAAAATGAATTACTGCACCGTTAATGGTTTTAATGTTTCCTATTCAACACATTTTATTATAAAAAATTTCTTTAGCCCTAAAGGTAGGCCATAGACAGACCCAGAAACGCTGTTCCTGGTTCATAGCCAAGGTGGTAAACATGCTCCACCCTTCATCTGGTTATTTTGAAAACAAAACACACCTCCATTTTTGGACCATAATTGTCGAAAAATGGAGATGTAGCGAACATTTTTAGAAACTGTCCTAACTCTTAAATTAAAACCAGTATTATCATGGATTTTTTTTTTTTTTTTTTTTTTTTTTTTTGTGTATCACCATAGTTTTTCTTATTTTTACGCGAGTGAAAATTGTGGACCACGTTTGCCACACTGATAGCATACCCCTTCTCTGAATTTCAGAAATACCTCACACTTTCATTGTCTTGCAGAGTGTTACATCAGAGTTAAAGTTAAGACTTCTATGTTGTCTTTTATAATATATCCTACATTGAATTGATCCCCGTAGGCCAAAGAAGGCTCAAATAAGGGGACAAGATTGATTTAAGATTGATCATACTGAAGTTAGGGCGAATGATTTTCAGCATCTGTTTGTCGGTTTTCCTTCATCATAGATTTCCAGAGATTCAACAATTGAACCCAGTTAGAACTGGGTTCATGAGCGTAGGGAGGGGGTGGCAGGGGAGCAGACGCCCCCCTAGACCTTCAAATTTACATTATATATGGCTGAAAAAGTAGATGGTTGGAAACGCAGTTGATAAAAGGCCCTCCATCACACTATCGACTGCCCCCCCCCCTAGACAATATGCTGCCTACGTCCATGACTGGGTTCTAACTGGTAAATGTGTAATATGCCACCTGAGGTTTGGTGTAAATGTGCCACCCTAAAATAGCCAAGACAATTTGCCCGTTTTTCTTAATCAAAATAGTTATTGAATTTAATTAAGTTTAATGACTCAACTCAATACAACACAACAACAAAAGGTTACAACCCAATGAATTTATAAGAGTAGACCACAAAATTGGGAAATGAAAGGCTGAAAGAAGAAAGGAAAACAAAAGTTAGAAAAAAAGTACTGCCGGGTAAGCAGTGCACAAGAGATGACCAAACCAACAAAACCAATAAAAAAGTCTTTGTAAAGGGCTTACTCACCATCACACAAAGCTCAATAAATAACAATATTTGGCTTTTTGTTGCTTTTTGTTTCAAGGAAGGTTTTTGAAATGGATTTAGATGAGGAAACACAAAATTTCACTAATTTAGTTCCATTTATGAAAAGAGCCAGGTAAATATTGTGTTCAAACTATGAGTTTTAAATATTTTGGGTTTCTAGGAGGTTTATTAGTTTGTTTGTTTTTGTGTAACTGGGATTAGTTACAAATACGGACTCCAGCAGCCAGTCTCTCTTGTTGTGCCATCTGTCTTTCATAAGTTATATTGATAAAATATTTTTACGCTCAATGGATAAGTTCTGCTTTTTAGGTGGATTATTTGATGTGCTGTATGGTTCCTTTTCATAATGGTTTTCACGCGCTTGGGTTGTTACTTTATTACAGCATCACCTCCTTTGTTTGGTTTCTTTCTTCTTTTTTTGGTTGTTTGACTGATCCGGGTGCGTATATAAATTAATTAATTAATTGTTAATTAGAGACAATTATTAACTGTTATTAACTTTATGGTACTGTTCTATTAACCGGGCTCTTTTATATAGTGCTAGTTTGGTTAATGTTAATGAAATAAAATAGGATGAATATATAATATTTTAGGATCAAATTTGGGCTATATATTTGTACATTAGGGGGGTAGGGGGGCAAAGTATACCATACATTAAATATGTAACCTAGCCTAACCTAGCCTAACCTTCCCCCCCCTAAAGCCCAAAAAACAACAATTTAAATACAGTTCTTGCCTTTGTTTATATTCCAGAAGGCAATGTAAACCTGTTTTCATCACCCGTCTCGATCTATTTCGTGACTGGTATGTATTGCCGTATTCAAAAGAGCCCGGTTAATAGAACAGTACCAACTTTATTCATAATTAAAAAAAAAATTAGAAATTTTGAACGTTTCTTTCAGTGCGAGCAACGCGTCCATAGAAATTTTTGAAAGACCTCCGGCTCAGGCAAGTAGCCAGGACTTTTTTATAGATGAAGACAATCAAAAATGAAGGCGGGGATAATAAAAACAAATTTTATTCGATAAATTGAAAAAATCTAGAGAATATAGAGTTTCGGGGGCATGGGCCCTGATGCTTCCCCTGGATACGTACATACTTCGGCTAGTGGATTTTGGCAATTGCCCTTAAGAATTTGAAACTTAACTTAGGCAAGGTAAACTTTGCTATCAATGTTTAGGGCTGCCAATGAGGTTTGTGCTCTATCTGGAAATTCTTGGTGTTTTATTTTCTGCAGTTTTATGGTTTTAATAGAGAGCTTTCTGACATCAGAATAGCGCATGTTAAAAATATTACAAAACAATATAACGTTGCAAAAAAAAATGTACGTTAAAAATAGCATATTTCGCAAAAGTACAATTTTGGAAACTTAAGAACCCCACGTTATTCTTTCTCAGCATCATCAAAATCGTGTATAGCTACTAATGTTACGGTACGTTTTTTGTCGAAATTTATCTAATGTTGAATGTTAGAAACAATGAACAAACCTCAATGAAACCTCAGAAAGGATAGGGCAAATGGGTAGATGGAGAAACAAAAAGTAGATTATAGTGGCTATGAAACACACAGGTAAAGTATTTGATAGTGGTTATTAAGGTTGTTTTGTTTTTGTTTTTTTTTTATTGGGATTTTATATGAGTAGTTAAAGGTTGGAAAAGTTAGAAAAGTGAAGGGAAATGTAGGAAAACTATGTATGTATATTTTTTTAATATTATATAGTCTATTTATTTAAATAAAAAACAATGAACAAAAAATAAGAAAAAAGCAAACGATGCTAATTTTTGGCAAGTGAATAAAACAACAAGACAAAGCAGATATTTCGTCCGGATTTCGGCTAAATCTAAGCACATACGGAGGAATTTTTTTTGTGAGGAATTAATAATAATAAAAAAAAATTAGAGGGTAGGTAGCAATAATAATAAATATAAATTTTATTCTAGAATTTGGATAAGAAGTCTTTGTGTATCTAATTTTTTATCTCAATCGTTCCCTGAAAGATTGTTGTAAAGTAATTACGGTTCAAGCTAGGGTCACCGCATCAAAAAGAACTAAACGATTTGAGTGTTCAAAACCGTTGAGGGCTAACGCAAAATTCGTTATTGTAACGAATCAAAATTCTTTCAAAATTCGTAATTCGATGACTCAAAATTTATTATCAAAACTGTTATTTTTCCTTTTAGATCTTAGAGGTTTGTCAATTGAAAGTTTGTGTTCGTGGGTTTTTGTTTTTCTTTCTCATTCTTCGTTCTTTGACGTATGATATGTATTGTCAGTATAGTCTTAGAACGCAAATGTTTACTCTCTAATGTTTCAACGTGAGACGGGATTTTGCAACTATTTGACAGCTGAGATTCAGTTTTACTCATTTACACAATTAAATTTTTACGATTTGCTGTATGTTTCATATTTGTGTTTCTTTCCTTTAGATTGAAAAATATGTTGAAAAGATGCGAAAAAACAAAAATTGGAAAACAATCTTATGTAACTTTTCTATTATATTATCTTATCCTATTTTCTTATTTAAAAGTTTTCTAATTAAAAATATGTTGAAAAGATATGAAAACATCCGAAAATTAGAAATTTTTGATATTTTTTCAGAAATCTAAGATCACATTCTCGAGGTGTTGCCCACTTCCCGCTTTCTGGTGTACATCTCTTAACGCCAGGTGCGCCGTAGAGTTCTGCCACCTGGCAGAGTTTCTGTACCAGTAGGCTCACTTCCAAAATGATTGGTACATACTACGTGGAGTACTTCCTTTCTCGAAGTGGACACCGCCTCGCAAATGCTAAGGAAAAATATAAATGATATCATAATTCAGGCTCAGTGAATAGATAGATCTGACACTAATTAATCTCATGATGTACGTACCTTATCTCTTCGACACAACTGTGACCTCAGAGGTATATTAAGCAGTCTTTTTAACTATTTTGAAAAAAAAGACAACTCAAAATTCTATTCATTGCCACGGGGGGCTGCCGGCACACCTAGAGACAAAGAAGGGCAAGGGAAGAGAACTGGTTGCCCTACAATTACTTTTAACCTTTAATAAAGTAACTAAAAGTTTTAGTTTCCGATCAAATGAGCACCCTGGCAAGTTTTTAATACCATTCTTCTATGTGCAGGGGCCAGGGGAAAAACAAAAAAATAAAAATAAAAAAAAATATTGTGGAAGGTACTTTGCACTTTACTATATCAACACTAGTACATTAATTCTGCTGTGTGAACACACTCGTCAAAGTGATAAAGATACTCTTTCCATCCTCACATAATGTCACTAATGCTTCGTTAAACTTTCAGAATCCTCAACAGCCGAAGTCATTACCCATACAATGATTTACTCCATTTAAATCGCCTCGGGACGCCCCCTCCCAATTTTATGCCGGTACGTCAAAATTTAAAAGCATCTCTTTAAAAATGTAAAACGCCTGTGAAAAAGTCATCATTAGAAAGGCTTTAAAAGCGGCGTCTGGGACATGTAGGGATCCACTCGCGTGTGACACCCATTGTTTCCATGCCATTGTGTCACACCTGACATTCTCAACTGATATGTGACGAAACAGCTGGATTTATTAATGCTTTCTCCAGCCAAAAAGGGGTTTAAAAATAAGTGATAAAAACAAAAGGCATTTCTTAGAGGACAGATTGATGGATTCCCAGGAAAGTCTGAAATTACAGTAGCATATTTCCGTCTTTGAAGGTAATATCAAATTCTTTTTGAACTGTCTTTCTTTTGACATCAATTTCAAATTCTGAAATAAATTCATCAATATATATGAAAAAATGTCCATTGAATATATTGGTAACCTCAATAAGAAAAGAGGACAAGGGAGTTTTCGGGGAGACCTAATCCTAAAAAAATTGATTTCTTGACCAAAAAGATCAGATTTCATGTTTTTTTTTATTTTCTAGGACTTTTTAGGATTTTTTTGATTTTTTTTTTAATTTTCTTCACATTTACGTTCCTTGGTCACAGTGTTCTTTTGTGCTGATTAAACGCCATTGATCGCTGTTCAGGCTCATTAATTACTTACGGTACATAGAAACTAATAAATATTTACAAGTATCTGACTGAGAAGTAAGCTCTCTGTAGTTATATTTGCATATTTTAGCACATTTTCCGGTAGCATACAGTAGCATCATTATAGTCATAAAATTATAATATGTAATTATAATATGTTCAAATTCTTTGGATTTGAACGAATTTTCACTTAAATTACCTTGACTATCTCTTTTGTTGTTCAAGCGAGGAGTAAATGTCCGTCCCCTTGCTTTCTCATTTGGTGCCACTGTAACCGACATTTCGTATCTCTTAATATTATAATCTATTAACCTTGTGCAGGCCCGAAGCCCTTCAAAGATTCTTATGTCGGTGATTTATGTTACAACTTTTTATTTTTCTGTAGGTACTTTTTGTTTATTTTAGGCTTTTTTCATTGAACGGAAAGTTTAATAACATTGCAACCAGACCAGTTGTTTTTATCATAAAATTACGTCATATAATTTTTGAATCATTATTCTGTGTTTTCTGTCTAGGTGAATTTGACTTCCTCTTCTTTCCCCTAAAATACATGGACCCCATCATTGACAAATGATGACTCCAAACAGAAATATGACAGATTAGGTGACTCAAAATCAGAGAAAAAAGTGACACTACTATGATTGTAAACACTAGGAAAGGTGGTCAGCTACAGTTACGACGGTTTATGTTATATTTTTATGCAAGCACGACAATGAAATCTTTGGATGAGCAATTGATAAATTTGACAATAATAAACTGTTCTTAGAAAGCTCTCCACGCTTGATCACAAAGTCGGATCTAAAGCAAAATCTTGGAAGGTGCCCATTGTGACAAGGGCGCCAATAATTGACATTATTTTCTTATGATGATTTTAAACGATTATCCTGATGGTTTAATAGACTTTTACGTTAGCCTAGTATGAGAGGACTTATTTAAGTGTGAAAGGTTAAAATTAACGTAACATAACTTCACCCCTTAGCAAAGACAATTATGTACGTAGTGTGAAAGCTGCTTAAGCATAAACAAAGCAAAAGCTTAATGGGGTGTGAAGGAATGCCCCAATTGTGCTTATTTTTAAGTTTTGTTTATATTGTTTCCAGAATTGAGCGGGAGGAGGTTCTCAAGGCATATTTCAGGGTTGGAAAAAGCTAGACTAAATATGCAAGCGATATTATAGTTCAAGGATAGCTAAAATATAAAGTTGTTAAGAAAATTTTCTTAGCGTCACAGGATTAACAACATCTTTTACATATTTATAATATATGATATACTTTTAATATTTTTAGACTGACATAAATCTTGGGAAGACACAACCGAAAGCAGGTGTTACACTTCTTTTGCAGTACGTTGTAAACTCTCTTTGTTCACTTCTCTATGTGAGCCGCACAGTTCCACCACACGTTGCGCAGTCCGCAGGAAAATTGTCACAGTTCCACCACGCTTGGCACGTGCCATCTGGTGTACGAGGGCTCCAGAAGTCAGTAGCTCATTGTTTTTTACACAATTTAATAAAGCGAATCGCTATTGTCTTCCCTAAGACACGTTCCATTCTAATATATTTCCCAAATACTTTTCCGTTAATTTAGACTGAGGTTAAATTAACCTTGACAGATTTGAAGTAAAAGTGACACGCTTAGAATAGCTTTCAAAATGAAGCTTTTGGTTAAGGCCAAATCAATCACTAAAATACTTAATCTTTTTGTTTGTTTATTAGTAGGAAGACCAGGCTTCTCCATCTATCGTTTGGCTAGGTTTGGCTAGGTATCGTTTGGCATTTGGGCCGCAGCAACAAAAAGAAAAAAAAAGAAAAAAAATTAGTTTTTTATGGTTGCTTTATATATATGTAACGTTGCCAAGTATCCTTGGAAGAAATAAAATACATTTTATGTATTAACGTTTTATTGTGATAATAAAATGAACTAAAACCGTGTATTCTACCACACATTTGTCTGTGTTTGAAGGTATTTTCTTTTTATGATTTAAGTTTACCCACGAATCATTCTAAGCTAATAATTACAAAAACAAAATGTAAAAAAGAATTGGGTCATTTTGTTACTTTTATTCCTTGTTTATTATGAATTCACTAATAAAAGATATCCATGCATAGTTGAATTGTATACAAAATACTATTACGGATTAATATTAATGTATAATACTACTACTACTACTAACAACTCACCGCAGCACCAAGCCACCTGAGGTCAACACAGCTACGCATGCTTCTCCTCCATCCCAATCTATTCAAAGCCTTCCTCTTTACACCCTCCCATGAAGTTCCCATTTCGTTTAAATCTTTCTTTATGACATCCTCCCACCCCAGGCGAGGACAACCTGCTTTCCGTTTAGCCTTAGTCGGTTCGCCGAAAGGACAATTATTGGCAATCTGTCAACCTTCATCTGCAGAACGTGCCCTAGCCATCTCAATCTTTATTTCATTATAACCCTAGAAAGTGGGTTCGAACCACATTTTTAGTGCATCGTACTGTTTGAAATATGGTCAGTCAGCCGGGTACCCAGAACAATCCGTAGGCAATTTCTCTTGAAAACATCCAGCAAATCTTTATCCGCTTTTGGAGTGCCCATGCTTCAGAGCCATATTTGACCACTATCATTACTGTAGCTTCCAATATTCTTATCTTGGTTTGCAGATTTATCTTCTTGTTCTTCCAAGCTTTTTTAACTGTGAAAAAAAACGCCCTGAGCCTTGGCTATTCTACTTTTAACATCTTCATTGCTCCCACCATCTTTACTAATAATACTACCAAGGTAAGTGAAGCTGTCCACCTGATCAATCTTTTCTTTACCCAGCGTCACCTTTTCATCCTCACTTATTCCTAGCCTTAGTGACTTAGTCTTTTTGACGTTAATTTTAAATCCTATTCTATCACCCTGAACTCGAAAAATCTCTAAAAGTTCATTCATTTTGCTCACACTTTTATCTAGGATGCTTAAATCATCAACATAAGTCCAGGAGAGATCCCCCCCCATTTGATTCCGTAGCCTCCCATGGCCTTTCCTGAGTTTCTTAAGACAAAGTGCATGAGAATGGTTCATATAAAGGGGATTGCACACAACCCTGCTTAAATCCTGATTTAACACAAAACCAGCTGCTAGCCTTACCTTAACCGGAGCAGTGTTATTCTCGTACAAAGCACTATTCACTTTAATGTATGTGTCTGGTATACCATACAAGGATAATACCTTTTCTAAAGCTCTTCTATCAACAGAATCGAACAGTTGCTCATAATCTATAAAACTGAGGACCAAAGGTGTTAGACAACTCAGGCACTTCTCAATTATTAACCCAAGAGTCAAAATTTGGTCGACACATCCTCTAAATTTTCTAAAACCACACTGTTCTTCTCTTAAAACTTTGTCTACAGTATCTCTCAGTTTAAAAAGTATCATATTACTAAGTATTTGCTACCTACAGAGACCAGATTAATGCCTCAATAATTACAACACTCACTCTTAATGTTGTTAAAACTTAAATGTTGTTAAAACTGTTGTTATAACTGTTAAATGTTAAATGTTGTTAAAACTGTTAAATGTTGTTAAAACTACTTCAATTAATAAATAAACGCTATACAAAACTAATATTGGCTCGTGGTGCTGTCTTGTTCTTCTTCGTTGACGAGTAACGGTGAAGTAGCAGAGAATCAGAGATATATTCAACTTGCACCAGGCTTCCACAGTTGATTTGAATGTTACTGCTAAATTGTCCAAGCTCACTGTCTGTGAATAAATGGATACTGGAGATTACTAGAACTCTCCAACGGAGATCATCTAGCCACTTATTTACGCTATTGGCTCCAAAGCTGACCAGATTCTGAAAATACCGTTTTATTTAAAAAAAAAGAATTGAAAAAAAACTTTTCTCCCCTAAATTTTTGTGAATTATCGTCCGTAGTCGAATATTGTCGGGAACTTATCCCATAAATTAATAGAGTCCTTTGCCAACCACCAATCAGAGTTTGGGCTCGTGGTTTGAAATTTTGTCTGATGAAGATTAAGTGACAAACGTTTTTATACAAATTCCAGAAAATCCATATAACAAATGAAAAACTTTTCAAGAACAGCTAATGCATTATCTAGAAAATTACTTTTATTGTTTTGATCATAACACAACAAGGGTTGACATATGGGATGCAAATGTATAGGAAATAAAATGCAGTAAAATGCCGTGGTCTGTTTATACAAACCGCTTTGTGACAACATTTCCGTAATTTGGGCTATATTTCTCTCGTCATTCGTATAATTCCCACAAATTCAGACATGTTTCAGAATCCCACCTGGTACTTGAAATGAAAAATTAAGACAAAGATGACCGTGTATATGGCATATAATAATTTCTTAAAATGAAAACAAAATCAATTATTTTACACTTCGGCAGTTAAAAAATGAAAACTCTGACGATAAATCAACACCGTCGTAGGAAACAGTAACAGGGAAAGTAATGACAGATTAGGGTTTATTTTAAAAACAAGACATCTTTTTTTTTCTCTTTTATTTTGCAAAGGGTATGAACAAAAACAACAAGATATTAAAAAAAATACAAAAAATTGGAGAATCAGGAATCGGTAGAATAAGGTAAGATAAATGTGGAAAAATAAATATATTAGGAATAAGGGTATAGAGTTAAGAGGGTCTATAAGGGAACGCGAATGTGAAAAATAAGTGTATCATGTATAAGGGGGTAAAGTTTTTTTCATATTTTGGTTACTTAGGCAATCAAAAGACGAAAATTCTCATAAAATATGAATATCTTCATGGTAAACAAGTTCAATAATAGGGAAAGTAGTGGTAAATGGGGGTTTATGTTAGAAACAAGAAATCTCGGTTTTCTCTTTTATTTTGCTAAGGGTATGAACTAGAAAAATCACATAAATTAAAACAAAAGTTGAAACTAAAGTTTTTGGAGATTGGGGATTGGTAGGATAAAGGAAGATAATGTGAAAAATAGAACATATTGCGAATAAGGGTTTGGAGTTAAAGGGGTGTTTTAGGGAATATGAGTGAGAAACAATAAGTATATTATGTATAAGAAGTTGGCTATTTTTTCTTGTTTTTGTTACTGGGGTGGTTAAAAAAACGAAAATTCTCACAATATATGAATGCCTTCATAGGAAACAGGCTAAGTAAAGGGGAAAGTAACGACAAATGGAGATGTTTGTTAGAAACAAAACATCTTATTTGTTTTTTCATTTTATTTTTTCATTTATTTTTTTTGCTTTGCTAAATATATGAACAAAAACACACGTAAATGAAAAAAAAATGTTGAAACTAAAGTTTTTGAAGATTGGGGAATTGGTTAGATAACGGAAGATAAATTTGAAAATAAACATATCATGAATAAGGGTTTGGAGTTAAAGGGGTTTTTAGGGAATATGAGTGTGAAACAATAAATATGTTGTGTATACGGGGTTGAAGTAATTTTTTATACTTCTGTTGCTTAAGCAAATGAAAATGAAAATTCTTAAAACATATGAACACCTTAATGGTAAACAGGCCCAGTAAAAGGGAAAGCAACAAAGACAAGGCCCTTTCTAGAAGGAGGATTGGGGGGTTTGAACCCCAACCCTCCAAGAAAATGTTTACCCAACTCGTAAAAAGGTACCACCCCCCCCCTCCCGAACAAAATCCTGGATACGGCCTTGAACGAAGGTGAAGGTATATTTAAGAAACAAGATATCTTGTTTGCTTTTTGTGTGTGCGTTGTTTTCTTTTATTTCTTGTTTTGCTAAAGGCATTAACAAAAAAGAATGCATAAAAAAAACTGGAATTAAAGATTAAAGTAGAATAGGGGGTCGTAGAACAAGGGAAGATGAGTGTGACAAAATAAATATATTATGTATAAGGGGATGGTGTTTTTTATGGTTTCTTTATGTTTTCCTTTTTAAATGATGAACAATGTGTATCTAGTGTTCCAATAAAGTAAATCATAGCATACTCCGCTTTAGTCGGATACAAAATTGTAGTGAAACAATTAAAAATATAAGGTTCATTCTTATTATTATAAGTTTCCCGGTTACTACAAGTATTACTACCAGCCACGTAAACTGTTTTATTTTTTTTTTTCACTGGGGCCCAGTAAAAAAAAACTGCATAGTATGTGTTAGTTATTCACTGAAATGTACGCATATTTACTGACGGTCTAAGTAGTGCAACAGAAGAATTTTGCCCCCTCCCCCCGTTTGATTACTACTGTTATTCTTATTATCGTTGCTGCTATTTAGTTTTATTACTTTTGATTGTATTATTATTAGGATTAGGATTATTGATAGTCTATAATTGTTGTTGCTATGGCTATTGCAATTTCTCTCCTTATTTTTTTGTTCTATGGAGGGAGGGTAAAAACCCCTATCCCCCCTTGCATGCCTCCGGGTATATTTTACATTATTCTTTGATCCGCATTGCTGTTGCTAGAAATTGATGACTTCTTCCATTTCTTCCTTTTTATCGTTTCGTTTTTCCTTCATTCTTAAAAAAGGAGAAATTGCCAGAAGTAGCAAAAAATATATTAGCAAAAAGAAAAAAACGTTCCCCCTTTTTCATGTGAAGGGGATGTTACAAGCAATCGAATGAATGGCTATTTGGCTGGTGGACCTCAGATGCGATTTTCAATTTGATGACCCATTCCCCCTTTCCTGCAGTTCAGTAGAAAGTTTGCTCTTTTATCAAGCTGACCCCTATAAAGAGTTAATGGAGTTACATTTGATTCACTTGGAGTGAATACACAATGAGAAAACTTTCAATTAGTTAAATGTACTCAAACCAATGGATTTACGTAATTTATGAAAAGAAGAAACAAAAATAGTCTATCAACTTTTCTAAGATATGAATGATTCAAAATTACGGTTTCAATAGTGGGTCTTCTATTTTAAATCCAAATTACCCAAAAACTATTGTGAAACATAAAAACACTTTGATTTTTTTTAATGTAAAAAAAAGACAAAAAAAGTTGGTAATATTCTTGTCTATGGTCTCTTCTGCAGAGGACCCTATGACAAAAAAAAAAGTATGGTATCATTCCCCAATCAACACTCTTTCCAAATGTAGTGGTCACTATTGCGATATTTTCACCATTCCCTCCCTAATGGGGCCAGACATACTCACAGGTTATATACAAAACTACCAGAAAACAATGTAATAACGATATTTCAGGTTTGTAATAAGCAGAAAGTCCATTTATCAGATATTCCTTTTTCTTCCATTTTCGGACGGGTTTAATTCATAAAAAACATATTTTGTGTACAACAAAAAAGGAAAAAAACAAAAAACTGGCTGAACTTAAAATTAAGTGCTTTTTTCATTTTATAATTAGGTGCCATTTACTTCAAAAGGTTGATTTTTTTCTTTATTTTTAGCATTGAGGACGGCAAGGCCGTATCCAGGGGGGGGGGGGGTAGAAGGTTTGAACCCCCCCCCCCCCCGAAATGTTTGTCTGACTCAAAACTTAACAAAAGTGGGCATAAACAAATTTTGTATGCGTTTTTTGAGATTTTTTGTGTAAATCCCCCCCCCCCCAAAATTTTTTTTTAGTAAAACCCCCTCCGAAAAAAAATCTTTGTACAGCCTTGGAGGACAGCTTAGTGGAAGTCTTTGCCAGCATTTGCCTTTTTTTTACTGTCTTTTTTTCCTCCTCGTTTTGGTTTGTATTTTCCTTTTTTTTCTTTTTTTATAAGAATAAATTTCTAATAATATAATATAATATTAATAATAAATAATAAGAATAAATTTGTAAGAATAAATTTCTGTTAACGAATAAATATGCAATGAAAAAGAATGGATAAAAATAATATTTTGGGCTACATCTGGCATCTTTAAGGGGATGGGGCGGAATTGTCACGGAAGCAGCAATTATATTTGGAAATCAAAAACACTTTTTTTTTTACAAAAGTGTGACCAGGCACTTCACCATGGTGACCGGTGACCAGGCATGCGCAACCTAAATTGGTTACGCACAAAGTAAGTAAGGATAAGAATTGGAAGAAACAGATGAGCCTTCTTCTTCAACGCTTCAACAATTCACAAGGGATGTTCGGCACTTTTGTAAAAATTCCGTTCGGAGGGCGAGGCATAACCTGTAATAAATCACCTAATGTGCTATACGTCATAGATACTTTTGGTCTCTATCAGGGCTGTAACTATTGTTTTTCTTGAGGGGGGGGGGGGTTCGAGTGTGGGGGTGAAGAAACGTATCAAAATATGTTTATATGAATTTTTGACATTTTTACGAGTCGGAAAAACATTTCAGGGGGAGGTCAAACCAGCCCACACACCTTCCCCCACCCTCTGGATACGGTCCTTGTCAATATGTAGAATACTTTCTCTTTCCTTATGATTAAATTAGAAAAAACAAGTTTTTTAAACTGAAAGTAAGGAGCGACATTAAAACTTAAAACGAACAGAAATTATTCCGTATATGAAAGGGGCTTTCCCCTCCTCAACGCTTCGCTTTTTACGCTAAAGTTTTTTATTGTTTTAAAAAATGAAGTTGTGAGACAGAGTCAAACTTGCGTAAAGAGCGAGGCGTTGAGGAAGGGACAGTCCCTTTCATATACGGAATAATTTCTGTTCGTTTTAAGTTTTAATGTCACTCCTTACTTTCAGTTTAAAAAACTTGTTTTTTTTTAATTTAATTTCTGATCGTTATTTAGTTAATGCAGATTTTATTTTGGTTCACCGTCATTATATAAGTAAACAAAATTTGCATAAAAATTTTACTTTTCTTTTGCTAAATGGATGCCTCTAAATTCGGTTATAACGTAATTTACAAATTAACTTACGTAACTAACTTCTATATTCGTATATTTTTCTTCTGGCAAAAAATACCAAGTTGCAGATTTTTGCAGATGTGAGCTTGAAACCTATGTAATAGGGTCTTCTGATACAATGAATCTGACGGTGTGATTTTTATTGAAATTCTTTCGTTTGTAGGGGATGTTTACCCCCTATTTAAAAGATCGGGTAAACTTCCTCAGGATCGTAGCTTTTGATGAGTCATGTTAAAATTAATTAAATTTATATATTTAGAATCAGTATTATAAACACATTCTTTTGATACATTTATTGACATCAAAATTCCGTTTTTAAAAGTTTCGATTACTATTGAGCCGTATCGCTTGTTTTTTTATTGTTTTTTTTTTTTTTTTATTACGTATATGTTATTACGTATATGAGGGGGTTCTCCCCTTAGTCAATAAATAATGTCATAACCAATCATAATGTCATAATCAATAAATAATGCTGGCAAGTCCGGGGCCCCCTTCATGGCAATTTCCCTTCCCCCATGAAAACTTCCTTCATGGACAGATCCTCCAACATAACCCCCGACCCCCCCCCCCACTACCAGAAAAAAACCCTCCTAAAAACTTCTGTATACTTCCCAATAACCAATGCCATATGTTAGCATTGGGTAAAGTTCATAGCTTTTAGCCCTTCCCCCAGAGACTTTAAGGGATTAAGTCTTACTAAAAGACACAGTTATCATATTTTCAACCATGTTGAATTAAATGGTAATCCCAAAATTTTGATCAGGTGACTTTGGGAAGAAAATGAACGTGGGAGGGAGCCTAGTTGCCCTACATTTTTTTGTCACTTAAAATAGAACTTTTAATTTCCGATCCTATGAGCCCTCCCACGATATTCTAGGACCAATGGGTCGATACAATCACCCCTGGGGAAAAAAAAAAAACACGCACCCGTGATCTTTCTTCTGGCAAAAAAATACAAAATTCCACATTTTTGCAAATAGGAAAGTGAAAATTCTATAGTAAAGTATTTTGATACGCTAAATATGATGGTGCGATTTTAATTAAGGTTCTATAATTTTTAGGGGGTCTTTCCTCCTATTTTTGAAAATCAGCCAAATATTCTCAGGCGCGTAACTTTTGATGGGTAGCACTAAACTTGATGAAAATTATATATTTGAAATCAGCATTGAAATCTGATTCTGTTGATGTATCTATTGGTATCAAAAACCCGTTTTCTAGAGTTTCGGTTACCATTGAGCCGGGTCGCTCCTTACTTACAGTTCGTTACCACGAACTGTTTGAAAAGTGCATTGGTCTTTTTCTAACAGCCAATATAATTGAAAATTAAACTGTATGTCTTGCTTTCAAGATGCATGCAGAAGAATTGTTTCTTTTGCTTGTTTAGTAGCTTTTCTCAAGATTCTAATGACTTCATTTTGACCTATTGGCAACCCAAGCGATAAATTGGGGGCTCCAATCATCCGAAGGTTTTTACATTAATCAAAATGTTTCTGACATTTTATCTAGGATTTTCTTACCTATACTTGTTTTCACCAATATGGCACTTTTTTGTATGTTTTATCACAATGAAAGAAAATTCATTTGTTTTAATTTAAAAAAGCCTAGATTGACAGCCTATACTTACCGCATCTTCAATGACCACACGAGTTACTCTCTTTACCTTTTAGTTTACTCCGAAATGCTGCTTTTCAGCTTAGCTTAGACCACCCAGTGTTTAAATTTGAGTAGTAGGGTCAATAATAATCAAAATTTTATTTTTATCAGTGTTTTCACTACGGATTCCACCATAATATTTCAAATTCATTTCCTTGTGTTAGAATTATTGCTATTTTGGTACTTTTTTTGTTCTCGTCGCTATTATATCCTTTAGTTTAAGTTCATTAACCTATTTTTAATTAATAACTTGCGAGAAGTGCTCTCCTATTCAAAGTATGTTTTCTTCTTTTCTTATCTGCACGCTAATGTTTTCATTTCCTTGGTTTGTATCATTATTATTTGTATTATTTATTGTCCTTATCCTTTTTTACTTCGATTTGACAAGAAGGATAAAAATAACATAGTCCGTGGCAGGTCCTTTTTTTAATGTGCCTTTTCTAAAAAAAAATTATCATTGGTCAGCCACGCATAAGTACACCCAAAGAAGGAAAACTTGGCAAAATTCCCAGTCCAATCATACAGCCTTGTTCTAAATAAAATCACTGTTCCCAAGGACAACAGCATATTGATGTGTTTATCTAAGCTAACACAGCTTTTTCAATTTAGTTAGCCATTTATTTGAAAGTAAATATATGAGGATCGACAGACAGAAAGAAATAAACAAACCAATGAGCTAGTTGATCATTATACAAAATTCATTTTTATGACTAACTTGTTTTGAAAGGATCTTATAGCCCTCCAGAAGCCTTAGGACCGTCATTCCATTTCTAATTATTCTGGAGAAGTTTTATTTTTCCAGAGATATTTGTTCCGGCTTTTGTTTACTCATCCCTGCCTAATCAAAGTTGTCTAAAGGTCCCTTAGTGTCCGTCTCTATTATTCAATGACTGCCAAGGTTTTCCTCACAATTTTCTTGCCTCATTTGTCACATATAAATATTAGGGAAAAGTCTTTAAGTTAGGGCCTAATCATTCCTTGGCACGTGTTTGAGCACACTCCGTAATAGCAAAGTAGCATATGAATTAGGTGTAATCGTCCATGACCCGGAAAAAGGGTCCAGGTCTTAAGGGAATATTTCCGGTAGAGAATAATACAGATAGACGATGAGAATTTCAACATGAAATCATTTCTCGACTCCAAAATGGAATAAAATTTACATAATTCAGTCCCATAAAGTGGCAGGAACTACTCCCGACATGTGATATGAAAATTCTCTTAAGTAAACAAATAAGCGAAAAGATGTGTTGACATAGAAAAGGAAATGGCCCATTTGAAAACGGATTCATTATGAAATGTGATATCTGGAAAAACACCCCTTCAAAAAACTATATAAACGCAGAAAACGAGGCGGTACTAACTTCCAACTACTGGCGTTACTCCAAAGAGAGACTGTTGTACTGCACTAAAGAGTTAAAAAGTACAAGCAAGCTAACTTGATTGGTTATTTTGTATGGGATTTTTAGCTAATAAAAAGAATGAAAGGTTTCCGAGTAACAACATCTTTACAAGTAAACTCTCTGTTGCTCTGTTGCTGCATTGAGGAAAAATCCGGTACTTGTATGATATACCCCCGACCTAATATTCCTCTAATATGTTTCATATGTTTCATAAGATGAACTTGGTAACTTGGTTCTTTTGTATGAAATTATTAGTTAATAAAAAGAATGAAAGGTTTCCGAGTAACAACATTTTTACAAGTAAACTCTCTACTGCTCTGTGGCTGCATTGTGTAAAACCTCTTTAGCTACTCCATCTCTTTGTTTGAAAGATTTCTTAAAGAGTAATAAACAAACTTAGTTTAAAAATCCCAAAAATACGGTTTGTTTTTATTATTTTGTAAATGAATTTACTCTTCCAAATCTTTAGGTTGTTACATAATATGAAGGGTATTAGAAGTTGGTTAAAAGTTATCTCTTTTCAATGAAACTAATTGTTAATTAAAATGAGTCTCAAATGATCGACACCAAATAAAAAAATAAGTAAGTCAGGGGCAGTATAGAAACTGCTATAAAATCCCCCCCCCCCCCAAAAAAATACAATTTATTGTAACACGAACTTTACATTCAGAAAGAAGGCGTACCGGTAATCTATTCAGAGAATTTAACAGATCTTCAGGGTTTATTTTTTCCTCAATAAACTTACAACAAAAGGCGCTTCAACGTAGTCTCGTCCATAAGCCTCTGTGGGCAGGAAAAGATATTAAAGAACTTATGTCTCCTGCCGGGCGCTGCTCGGCGTAGAGAGTGACGTCTGCCTCCTCCATCCACTTCGGTCCATGGCAAGTGTTTGCACATCGCTCAACCTGATATTTGCCATCGCCAGGAACTCGGACAGGCTGTCAGACCATCGTTTTTTCGGTCGGCCACGAGGTCGCTCCCAACCGGCTTTGACAGGGTCGAAGTCATGGATTGTTTTCGCAGGTATGTGTGGAGGCATTCGAAGTAGGTGTCCGAACCATCGTAGTGTTCGCTCAGCTGCTTAGGTCAAAAACCGAGACTGCTTGGTGAGCTGCAGCAGCTTCTCATTGCTGACAAAGTGGAACCATCGTAGACCTTCGATCCTCCTCAGGCTCTTCGACTGAAAGACATCAATTGCCTTGAGGGTTGCGGCTGAAGCTTGCCACGTCTCAGCTCCATAGAGCATCACAGAGCCGACGAGGGCGTTGAAAATCCGCAGCTTCGTTGTGCGACTGATGTTCGGTTTTCGCCAGAGGTGACGGTTCAGTCTGCCCATGGCAGAAGACGCTTTGGATATTCTCGCTTGCAGTTCAGAAAGAAGCGAGCCATCTGAAGAAATTATGGAGCCCAACTAGCTGAACCTTTGGACAACTTCGATGCTAGTGGTGCTATCCAGGCTAACTGAAGGATTGGCAGCAGGAGAGGATGGGTCAATGGCCATAATTTTCGTTTTAGTCCAGTTTATCTGCAGTCCTACTTTTGCAGCCTCTTCTCATAGGATTCGAAGCGCTTCCAGCAACTGCTCCATGGAGTCCACCAGAATGGCCAAGTCATCAGCAAGATCAGCATCTGTAATGACACGATCTCCAAACTTGAGTCCAAAGCTGAGACGTGAAGAAGTCCTAGTCATAACGTAGTCTATGATGACATTGAAGAGCTCTGGGGCAACTGCACATCCTTGGCGCACTGCTGTCGTGATTTGGAAGAACGGGCTGCGGCGGCCGTTCACTTGAACACAGCTCTCCGTCCCATGGTGTAGAGCTTTGAAAAGTCTGCAGTATTTCTCAGGGAGGCCTGTCGATTCTGGAATCCGCCAAAGAGCTTCTCAGTCCACTGAGTCGAACGCAGCACGGAAGTCGACGAAGGTAAAAAAGCTTTTGTCGGAACTCCGTGGCTTTTTCTATGATTTGACGGATCGTAAAAATCTGCTCGATGGTTGAACGGTCCGACATGAAACCAGCTTGCTCCGGTCGCCGGATTTTACGAATGATATTTCGACATCGATCTAGCAGGACCATTGAGAAAATTTTTCCTGGGACAGACAGTAGGGTTATTCCACGGTAGTTCGAGCAGTCGCTTCTATACCCTTTTCTCTTCCATAAAGGGATAATGACACCCATCCGCCAATCTTCGGGAATTATCTCGGTTTGCCAGATTGTAGAGAACAGGGTGTGGAAAAACAGGAGCATAACAGGACCTGCATATATTAGCAGCTCCGCACTCAGGCCACAGATACCGGCGGCTTTATTGTTCTTGAGCCTTTTTACTGCATTTCCAATTTCTGATGGGCTGAAAGGCTCGTCTGGAGGAGCATCTGTTTCGGATCTTGGACAGCCAGGTTGGTTGGGACTAACAGTAGGAGGCTTACACGGGTGAGTGTTGTTCAGGAGTGAGCAGAAGTGATCCTTCCATCGCTTAAGACAAGAACCCTCATCAGAGAGAAGTGTCCTATCCCTGGATAGGACGGGTCCCAATGCTGGTGTTTTATTTTCTGTGAGATTGCGGAGGTGCTTGAACAGGCTACCCATGTCTTTCTTTTTTGCTGCTAGTTCGATTTCATCGGCTTTCCTTGCAACAAACTGAGTTCAGTCTCAGTGAATAAGTCTGTTCCGCACTCCATTGAGCCTTTGATAGGTGGCCATGTCCCAAAGAAGTCTTGCCCTCGGCCTTTGCTCTATGACCTGCAGTGTTTCGTCAGTTAGCCACGATTTCTTCGGGAAACTCCGCTTGCCAATCACCAGCTGTGCTGCTTTGCTGGTCTGTGATTTTAAATACTTCCAGGCGTCTTCGCTGTTGTTGAGCGTGCCCAGGAGCTCAAAGCGATTTGATATCTCAACACTATATTTCTGGCGAGTATATGGCTCCTTTAGTTTCCCAATATCCGCTGCTACTGGTTTTCTTTCCGATCGCTGTGCATGGAGGCGAAGCTGGACATCAGCACACACAAGCCTGTGATCTGCATTTCCGAGCTCTGCTGATCTGTCAGTTCTGAAGTTCTTCAGCGATGATCTCCAGCGTTTAGAAATAATGACGTAGTCAATCATCTTCTTTGTGCGACCGTCGTTACTATACCACGTGTACTGGTGGATAGTCTTACGTTGAAAGTAGGTGTTTGCGATCAAAAGTTCATGGGATCGGCACAGTTCGAGTAGGCGAAGGCTGTTATCGTTCAGTGGGTCGGGGGATACAGGTCCAATTGTGCCACGCCAAACACCCATATCATCTCGCACTGTAGCATTGAAGAAACCGAGAAGAACAGTGACATCGTGGGGGGAAACTGTTGACAGACATCTGGACAGAGCAGAGTAGAATTCTTCCTTGGTTACGTCGTCGGAATCGTTGATCGGGGCATAGCATACAAAAATTGTCATATTGCCATGCTTGTGCCCAAAGCGGGCCTTCATTATTCTGTCCGATACAGCTTCGTGCAAGAGTAAGGCCTTTCTTGCAAGGCCGTTTTGCGCGAGGCCAACACTATTTTTCTCATGCTCCCTCCAGACCAGACTAACGAGTAATTATCGCCTATTCGCTCTTCTCCACTTCCAGTAAGACGGGATTCTGTGAGACCTACAATCGCCACTTTATTCTTACGAAGTTCTTGAGAAAGTAGGTTCTTTGATGCAGGTGCATTCAGGGTCAAAACATTCCAGGTGGCTATTCGAAGCTCCCTTTGGTCTAGAAGGTTCAGTCTGTCAGTCTTTCTGATGTCGTCAGCATGTCCGTTGACGCGCGTAGGTCGAG
The DNA here is from genome assembly GCF_049724085.1 of Artemia sp. Qi Xiang Cuo. Lineage (NCBI taxonomy): Eukaryota > Metazoa > Arthropoda > Branchiopoda > Anostraca > Artemiidae > Artemia > Artemia sp. Qi Xiang Cuo. The sequence continues at coordinate 5,569,868 of NC_142807.1, forward strand.
ATCTTAAAAGGAGGTCCGGATCCGAGGCTATGTAGTCACTTTGCGTAGCACTTGATTTTCAGGTGGAGGGTCGCTAGCCCAACCGACCCTAGGCCTGGAATCTGATTAGAGCTAGGTTTAACCTAGATACTGATATTCCCGGGGTGGGCTCCACCCGCCACATGAGGTTGCAGCAACCCTGATCGGAGTGTTTAGTTAGGGGATGACCCCATATCCAGAGGCACGTGGTCAGCAGACAAGGTCTGCATCATTCCGGACGAACTCCATTCGCCTCCAAAGAAACAAAAATGAAACAAACACATAAGAAAATTCAACTTGATGCATTCACATCTTCAAGAGAGTCACCGCACACACACACACACACACACACACACACACACACACACACACACAAACCACACACACCACATACACACACACACGAACACACACCCACACAAAAACATAAAATAGTTGGCAGGATGCTGACTGTGGGCTTAAACGTAGTTGTTTTGCTTCTATTTTTTGTGACTCGTTTTTCTAAAGTCTTCGACTTTTTGTATTTTTGTACTTGTGTCACATAAATTTGTGAGCCATTTTTTGACCACTTTTGAATCTTAAATTACTCCCAATGTTTATCAGTATACTTACTTCCAACAACAGTGCAATAATGCAAGATTAAAATCTCCCTCTTGTATTCTCCCATTCCATTCCTCATAACATTTTTAATAAATGGTTTGCTGACTGAAATTAGAGACCCTCTAAAGTTCAAAATGCCTTAAGCATAAGCAGGCAGATTTTCAAACCGCATGACTAGACGTGTTTTGCTGCTAGATTTTGAAATATCAGACTGGTGATGAACCGTAAATTGAGCACAGCAAAATGTATAAAACAAACCCTAATACCGAAGTCTTGATAGCGCAACGGTTAAAAGACTTGCCTGGTGCTGTGGTAACTTTGGTTTGAATCTTAGATAAGAAATTTTTTGTCTTAGAGAAGAATAAATGAAGTAAATTGTAAATAAGAAGAAACGAGGACATTTCAAGTCTGTGAAAAAGGAAGGATAGATATCAAAATATTTCGGTCGAGACCTATTCTCGACCGTTCTCAGTGCACAAAAGTAAATAAAGAGCAAAAACCATATACATATTAAAGTCCTAAAGACGAAATAGACAAAACAAACTACACACTAAAGAAGACCTATTTTGATTTATTGTTTTTTTCTAGGTTCGGTTGGTTTTTATTTTGTCCTTAGGAGTTTAATCTGTATATCTTTTACCCTTTATTTACTTTTGTACACTAAGACATAATCAGTGGTGTCTTAGTAATTATTTAAGATAAGACTAAAAAGTCGAAAAAAATAAATATATAATTAAAATTAAATGCATTTTCAAGAAGGACTAAATAGCAAAAAATATATTTTTTTTTCTCTAGAGTCTATGAATATAAGGGACAAAGTGGGGCAAAAAATGGATTGGGTTATTATTAACTTGATGTTTTTAGCTCGTTTTCCTCAACTCACTGACTTTTTTCAATTCTGCATTTATAACTTAGATCAATTGGGCATCTATAGATAATTTCGGAGACCACACTGCCTTTCCATGACGATAAATAAAAGTTCAAATAGGGATAAAATCATTTTAATAGACAGTGATGATGATAACAGTGAAAGAAATTCACAAAAATACCAGATATTTCGGTCACATATACAGTGACCGTCATCCGTAGTAAAACTGGATAAAATCCTTTTAACAGACAGTGATGATGATAACAGTGAAAGAAATTCACAAAAATACCAGATATTTCGGTCACATATACAGTGACCGTCATCCGTAGTAAAACTGGATAAAATCCTTTTAACAGACAGTGATGATGATAACAGTGAAAGAAATTCACAAAAATACCAGATATTTCGGTCACATATACAGTGACCGTCATCCGTAGTAAAACTGGATAAAATCCTTTTAATAGACAGTGATGATGATAACAGTGATAGAAATTCACAAAAATACCAGATATTTCGGTCACATATACAGTGACCGTCGTCAGTAGTAAAACTGGATAAAATCCTTTTAATAGACAGTGATGAGGATAACAGTGATAGAAATTCACAAAAATACCAGATATTTAGGTCACATATACAGTGACCGTCATCAGTAGTAAAACTGGATAAAATCCTTTTAATAGACAGTGATTATGATAACAGTGAAAGAAATTCACAAAAATACCAGATATTTCGGTCACATATACAGTGACCGTCATCCGTAGTAAAACTGGATAAAATCCTTTTAACAGACAGTGATGATGATAACAGTGAAAGAAATTCACAAAAATACCAGATATTTCGGTCACATATACAGTGACCGTCATCCGTAGTAAAACTGGATAAAATCCTTTTAATAGACAGTGATGATGATAACAGTGATAGAAATTCACAAAAATACCATATATTTCGGTCACATATACAGTGACCGTCATCAGTAGTAAAAGTGGATAAAATCCTTTTAATAGACAGTGATGATGATAACAGTGATAGAAATTCACAAAAATACCAGATATTTCGGTCACATATACAGTGACCGTCATCAGTAGTGATGATGATACACATATCAATAGTGATTCATCAATAGTGATTTCGCTCACATATACAGTGACCGAAATATCTGGTATTTTTGTGAATTTCTATTGGTTATCCAGACAAATTGAGACTTCTATTTTTGGCGTAGCACGGCGTCTTTGTGGTTAACTTAGATTCATTATTGGCTACAAAAATCAATACAATACGACAGGCACCTATGGATGGATTTTTTCAGGGGGGGGGGTTGAACATGTGAATAACAAGTGCCTAGAAACTCGGGGAAATTTAGGATTTTCGAGCTCAGCCCCCAGCCACCTTTTCGCACGTCCATGCAAAATTAAATTAATGACCTTCCTAGATGTTAATTTTCATTCTTAGCTCGTATCATTTTCTTTTTTTATTTAATGACAGATTCTATAGATTTTTTCAACTTTCAAATGAAAATCTTTTTCGCATCAGTAAAAAGTTAACGAGCTTAGATTTAAGTCGGCTGTATTTCATTAAATGCTGATCTAGTCCAGACTAAGTCCCTCATTTCGAGTTGTGAGCCTTTTTTTAACAGGATAATAGTAGGAGAAAGGTCATTGGGACCGTTTTTTTCTTTCTTTTTTAAGCTTCATACCAAGTTAATGAGCTTGAGCCATGCTATTTTATTTATTGCTCATTTTTCTTTTCCTGTCTTTTAGTATCCTTTTCTGTTAGTTGATCCTTTTCTGTTTTCTGTTGGTCTGTTGGTATCCTTTTCAACGTAACTAATAGCAATTTTTTTTAAAGAGTTTTTGCCTGAGTATGTTCTCTTCTGGCGGTTCCTTTATTTTTTATTTACCGTAAATAAAACCCTTATTAAGGTAAATTAAATATTACAACCCCCTTAGAGGATTTCTGGTACTTTTTCAGCTTTTTTCAACCAATTTAACCCATTAGCTTCGATGCACGTCGTTAACCACTCAAAAGTAATTTTCTAACAAATTCGACAAATTACCCAAAGTTTCTCTTTTGTTGTCGATCATCATTTAATCTACAAGTGGTGACACCTAAAATGAAAAATGACTCTCCCCCTTATTTTCTACGCCAGAGGGGATTCAAAGTGGGTGATTAAGCATTCTCATAAATATAACTATTAGACCTCATTCGGGACGTCAGCCAGATCATCATGAACAGAAATCATGAAATATTCATGCAATTTTTCTCACCGCATTAGGCATGTATATTACTTAAACAACTGAGAAGATTCTAACTCGTCTTTCTTTTGTTCCCCCTTATCGAATTTATCCCTAAATTGTAAGTGGCCAGGAAAGAGCAGTAATTTACACCCTCCCCACTAGTTTGAATAGGTGCTTGTACATCAGTTTTAGGGTAAACTGTACTTCAAACTTGATTCACAATCAATAACGCTTTCAGATCAAAATGCTGTTAATTATAATTAGTGATGTGGATCTTCCCAAACGATAAATTGAACAACAGAACATAATTTTTATTTTTTAAGAACAACGAAAAGTTGTATATTTGATTATACTCAAAGGTCATAAATACCTAAAAGTAGAGCCATAGAGAATTAAAGAATGTACTTGTAAGAAAATATTGGGACTCAAAAACAATTTGTTCTTATGACTGGCTTCGAAATTCATGTCAAACGGGCAAAAAAATGGCTCAGTTATTATCTTCAATCCTGATCGTACTTGATTGGGCTTGTGAAAATGAAGCCCCCTACGACCCTTTGTGCAATTTTTAAGCATGAATTCTTTAGATATAACACAAGAGTTAGCAACTTCTTAAGACTCCCTGTTGTATTTCACAAAAATCACATAATTTAAATTTAAATTAGGCATTAATAAATTTAAATTAGGCATTAAATTAGGCATTAAATTAGGCAACAATTTAAATTAGGCATTGTATTCAAGGGCACCCGCTTTGGTGCCAATTGCCACCCCCTGTATAGAAAATAAATTTTTGGTATATTTACATTTCGTGGGCATGGAATGAGGCCCAGGGTAAACCTGGGCATACCCTGGTTTAAACCTCATGATTTCCTTAGTATATTGGATTCCGCCTTCCGGACCAGGAGATTCAGGTTTAGCTTACTGCTGTTGAGAAGTTATGTACTCTAAGATTTTATTAACAGATTAAAGTAGTGTATGGAGAGGAGTTTTACTTGAGACTAAACCTACCTTGGAGGGCACTTAAGTGCTGGTTTTGGGTTCAAGCGAACTGTGTGCCATTGCATAGGGGAAATTGGGATTCTTATGATGAAGGTGGCCCGGGAGTTAGGTGTTCTTATCCCTTTTTTTTTGGGGGGGGGGAGGATGGGATGACCTGAAATATTTTCTGAGCAATTGCCAAAGTATGGGGAATTTAAAGAATATATTTATGGGGAGGAGGGTGCGCCACGGCTCCCAGGTATCTTGGGGATCTCTTCTATGGAGCTAATTATTGCGGTGGAAAATTTATAGAGAATGTTTTAGAGGCATGGAAGTTAAATTTCAAAATGTTGAGTATTATTGTTCGATTTGTTTAATTTTTTACGTAAATTTTTCTTCTGTCTTATTTTGTGCAGGCTATATGGCCACTGGCTTTTAAATACACGTATATGTGTGTATATGTATTCAATGAATAAAGTCAAAAACTATATTTTCCCCCTCCTCTTGCTAGACTCTGTAAATACCGTTTTTTGTATCTTCATCAAAAATTGAAATATATCCTACATTTTTTTTTTAAATTGGCGTATTGTCCATGGTCATCATAAATCCATATTCTTTTTCTATACGAAACTGATAAAAACTGGAAGAAGGTATCCCCCCCCCTATCCGACTTCCAGAGCCAACTATGTCTTCAACGCTCATGTTCCAAAAACTGATTAAAATTCTGTTAAAAACCCATTTAGGAGCAAACCCATTTAGGCCCATTAGGAGCAAAATCATAATTCAAACGATTTCAACAGGCGAAAATTAATGGTAATGTCTTGATTTCTTTCACGGGAAAATGATTTTCCCTTGTTCACAGAGCATCATAAAAATGCACTTTGAAATGACATTCCTTTATTTTATTTTAGAAATGGAAAAGAAATTTTCTGGAAAGAATTTAGCCTCAATTCACTGGGATCTGGCTATTAAAGTCGGCAATAATAAAATAGGACTGGAATGCAAAAAGTGCATTGTTCTTTTGCCTGATTTATCATCGATATAAAAAAAAATAAATTATGTATTTCTTTTGCTTGGGCTCATTTTCAAGGGGTTTAAATTAAAGAGAGGTGGGGGAATTGCCAGCCATATTTTATTGTCCCCTTAAATTTATTACAAGTACCCTGTAATAATACCCTGTTTAATAGAATTGGCATTTCTATTAAAACTCAAAGAAAAAATTATCTCCCCCCCCCCAGGTTTTAAAAAATCCTTTTTTCGAATTTTTGTTATAAAAATAAAAATCTTTGCCCCCTAAATTCCCGTGAATTGGTGTCCTTGTTTTTATTGTTTATAGATTTTAGACCTCTGGAAATATAAAAATAGAGTTTAGGGTTATCCTAAGTATGGGATAGGCTGCCGTTCCCCTTCCCTGGGAAGCTGTTACTTTATAGCTAGGGGTTTTTCTAGGACAATTTTGATAGTGATCTTTTTTTTCGATCAAGTGCCATTTTCGAATGGTTTCAAGCTCATTTTCTAAATTCTCAAAATTTTGCCTTCATAATTACAAATTACAGTTCTGTTGAACCTAAATAATTGTTACAGTTTTGAATCAGCTTCAATAGACAATTTTTTCTTGCTAAATATTTTTTTTTCCAAAAAAGTTGTTTTTTTAAACAGTTGGGATTTTTCTTATCCGTCCACAAGATATGATTAACTTGGGTCTAGATAGTAACAGTGGCGGATCCAGGGAAGGGGTGATGGGGGCGCATGTCCCCCCCCCCCAATGTAGTCTAAAGTAGTGTAGTTTACTTAATTAACGCAAGTTCGCACTAATTAAACGCGCTCCTAACACAAGTTTATCGGATCAACCTATTTTGCACCCCCCCCCTAAAACAAATCCTGGATCCGCCCCTGGATAGTAGTTACCAATTTAAAGAAGTGCATTTGTGATCAGTTTTTTATTTGACAGTTCCGTCAAAAACGTTTTTTTTTTTTTACTTTTTTAGTAATATGGGCTCTTTACTAGATTGCACCTACTTCTTCAACCATGATGTGCTATCACATGAAACTATATCATGAGACTTGTAAAGTTCTATACATAACTTTTCAGTAATGTTGAGCCAATCGTCTGTCTCAAAATTATCACCCAATGACATTTTGGCCCGTATTTCACAAAATTGGCGACCTTGCTTTTACAGTTCGTGGTAACGAACTGTAAGTAAGGAGCGACTCGGCTCAATAGTAACCGAAACTCTAAAAAACGAAATTTTGATACCAGTAGATACATCAAAGGAATCAGATTTTTATGTTGATTTCAAATATATAAGTTTCATCAAGTTTAGTTTTACCCATCAAAAGTTAAGAGCCTGAAAAAATTTGCGTTATTTTCGAAAAAAGGGAAAACACTAACAGTGATAGAATCTTAATGAAAAGCAACCCTTAAGATTCAGCGTGTTAGAAAACCCTACTATAGAAGTTTTAAGCTCCTATCTGCAAAAATGTAGAATTTTGTATTTTTTGCCAGAAGAAAGATCCCGGATGCGTGTTTATTCGTTTCCTTTTTGTTGGTGTTTTTTTCCCAGGGGTGATCGTATCGATCAAGTGGTCCTAGAATATCGTGAGAGGACTCATTCGAACGGATATTAAAAGTTCTAGTGTCCTTTTTAAGAGACCAAAAAAATTGGAGGGCAACTTGGCCTCCTCCCACGTTCATCTTTTCCCGAAGTCAACCAATCAAAATTTTGAGTTAGCCATTTTGTTCTGCATAGTCAAAAATCTAATAAATATGTCCTTAAGCATGACTTAATCCCCCATAGTTCACAGGGGAAGGGCTGCAAGTTATTAACTTTGCCCATTGTTTATATATAAAAAACCATTGCCCATTGTTTAAGTAAAAAAAAACAAGTTTTTTCAAATGAAAGTAAGGAGCAACATTAAAACTTAAAACGAACAGAAAATATTGCGTATATAAGGGGGGTTGCCTCTCTTAAATAGCTCTTTCTTACGCTAAAGTTTTTTTTTTAACTTTTAAAAGAGGTTATTATTCTAATTAAACAGCCTATGTGATTCAGGGGTCATTCCGAAATAAATGGAACAAAAATCAAATTTAGGTTATTATGAGGTATATGCAAATTTCGTTCTAATTATTCATGTAAGGTGAGCCAAAATAAAAAACCTGCATTAATTCAAAACGTTCAGAAATCAAATTTCAAAAACAAGCTTTTTTTAACTGAAAGTAAGGAGCGAAATTAAAACTTAAAACGAACAGAAATTATTCCGTTGTAAAATTTCTGTGTTTACTTCTCTGTGAATTGTCTACTTCTCTGTACATTGAGACTTCTTCTCTTTAGGGCCTTATGGTAGCGTTGGCCTATTATCTGGGTTCTACCGGTGGAGGATGTCTAGAATCTCTAACCATCACATAGTTTATGTTTAGAGTATAAAATGTTTATTTGTACATATAATACAGTGAATGTACATATGGCGAGGACAGATACAGAATTCGAACTGACTCAAATAATCTAAATTGGTCACTTATATTCAGCACAATATGCAGATACACATCCGGGCATTTTAACTAGGAAATGAACCTTTTGACATATACTTAGAATTTTAATTATTGGTTTTAACCAAGAAAAACCTATTTCCAAAGTTTACACCGTATATGAAAAGGGCTGCCCCCTCCTCAATGCCCCGCTCTTTACGCTAAGTTTTTTATCGTTTTAAAGAGTAGAGTTTTGAAAAAAAGTAAAACTTAAGCGTAAAGAGCGGGGCGTTGAAGAGGGGACAGCCCCTTTCATATACGGAATAATTTTCTGTTCGTTTTAAATTTTAATGTCGCTCCTTACTTTCAGTTAAAAAAAACTTTTATTTTATTTAATTGCTTATAAACTTCAAATCTCTTCAAAAATAAAACACTAGGTTCAGTGTTACCCTAAGTATGGGATAGGCTGCCCTTCCCCTCCACTGAGAAGTCGATTGGCTTTCTAACGAGCCATTAGAAGCCAACTACTGCTGGTGAAAAAGAAGAAATTACTGCTACAATGGTAAACATACGATTTTTCTTTGTTTTCAAGTTAGAATAAGATACATTTATCGACAAAAACAATATTAATAACATATTTCAACAATCATCAGGTAAAACCAATTTGGTTGTTTATGATGGTCGTTTCCAACCTTGCCACGAATTATGCATACAAGACTCCAATTAAAAGAAAATAATCTAAATTATTTTTTTATTTAGATCAACTTCCCAGAAGGTACCGTTTCAACTTATCTTTGACATGGTTAACATTCTCTACCAGCATTATACCCTGTATTAGAGAATTCCACTCTTATGCTGATTCCAATGGTGTATTTTAATTTTCATTTCCTGCAATTTTCAAGAATTTCAGCTTATTTTTGGAATTTGTTTTTTCTGTAGTTACTAGTAAACTGAATCTGAATAAAAATCATCTTTCATGTCGCTTGAGATTTTCCAGCATTAACTAAACAGGAATAAATAACGCCGAAGACCACACTGCCTTTTTATCCTAAACACAGACAACGGGTAAAACAATAGGGAATTTATCTGAGATAGTGAAATTAGCTCAAACTCAAATGAATATTTCGCCTTTACATCTAAGAGCCGCACAAATAATTTTGTATAAATATAACAAGACAAACAATAAAATGCGATCTTTAAACTATAGTTAAAAAACTATTAAAACAGTCCCAGAATCATTACTTAAACAAAGTTCAACCAGGACTGATAGATAAAACAACACGAAAAAAGGTGATTCATTGAATAAAAAAAAAGTTTTTTTTCAACTGAAAATAAGGAGCAATGTTAAAACTCAAAACGAACAGAAATTGTTCCGTATATGAAGGGGTTGCCCCCTCCTAAATACTTCGCTCTTAACGTCCAAGTTTTTAGCACTTTTAAAAAGGCTTTCTACTCTAATTAAACGCCCCTTGTGTTTCAGAGGTCGTTCTTAAAAAATTAGAACAAGCAGTCAAATGACTTTCCAAAATTTTCATTGAACGACTTTGGGGAAACAAAGGGATGTGGGAGGGCAGTTAGTTGGCCTTCAATCTTTTTGGTCACTTAAAAAGGGCCATAGGACTTTTAATTTCCGTTTGAATGCACCCTCTCCGGATCTTTTAGGACTATTAGTTCGATACGATCATCCCAGGGAAAGAAAACCTAATAACTACGTATCCGTGACCTTTCTTCTGGCAAAACAAATGCAAAATTTCACATTTTTGTATATAGGAACTTGAAACTTCTACCGTAGGGTTCTCTGGTACACAGAATCTGATATGTGATTTTCATTCAGATTCCTTGACAATTAGGGAATGTCCCCCCCCCCTTTTTTTTGAAAATCAAGTAAATTTTCTTAGGCTCTTACCTTTTGAAAGGTAATATTAAACATGATGAATCCTATATATTTTGAATTAGAATCATAATAATTTAGTGCTTTTGGTGTATCTATTGATATCAAAATTCATTTTTTTTTTTAGTTTCGGTTACTATTAACTATAGTTTTCGTTTAAATAAAGCCTCTATGAACGTTCTATGCACTGTACGCATAGAATTACACCAGGGAAGAAATGACGAAGAGAGAAAAAAACAACACTTATCCGTGACCATCTTTCACGAAAAAATATGGAATTTTCTCTTTTTGTCGCAGATAGGGACTGGTCATTCCCTTCAAGGCTCCTCAAACATGTAGAATTTGATGGTTTACTTTCCGTCAGGATCAATTTTTTGGTGGCATTTCCCCCTATTCTCGAGGGGTCGCAGCCGGTGGCTCGTGTCAAGCGTGGTGGAACTATGCCAAGCGTTTTGGGGAATTTTCCAGGCGGGGCGGAAAATTTTGATGCACGTGACGTTCCGAAATTTACTCCAGGTGGCAGTAAATCGGAACCTCTGGTTTTTCTAAAATTTGAAAGAAGTATTTTTGATTGGTAAATTTAAAATTGATAGATTTTACACATTTAGCGTCAGTATTAAAAGCAGATTCTTTTGATGCAGATTTAGCTGTCAAAATTGCTACCATATTCTGCTATCGTAACCACAAACTATATGAAATGTCATTGTTTTACGTATAGAGCTGACTGCAACTCACTTCGTATCTAGAACAAAATCTGTACGTTTTAAGGGCGCTGTTTAGTTTCATTTTTATTTATTTTTTTACTTTTTTATTAAGTTATTTTTTTTTATTCGGGGACATGCTAGCAGTATATGCTAGTAGCATAATGCTACTAGGTAAGTTTTTTAGTTTATTTAGATAGCATTATTAGCAAGGATGGTGGATGTTGTGAAGAAGGGAAAGGTTTTTGAAAATGAAGATGTTTCTCTATAGTAAACCGTTAACCATACCCTCTCTCTCCCACCACAGAGTATTTTGAAGAAATATTTGCCTAATATTTACTTTTCGCCCTTTATAACTCTTTCCCTGGGTATGGGCCTCCCTTTGAGTCCTTCAATCGGGAGCCGGCGTCCCCCCAGAAAATCTTCTTTTTGTGAAGTTTTCCCTGCAGAAAATTATCCTGAAAAATTCCCCCTTGAAAATTATCCGCCGTGGGACCCCCCTCCCCGAAAACTCCCCCGGATAATCCTCCCATGGAAAATTCCTCCACATAGAAAATTGAGATGCAACAGAAAAAGGTACCTAAAAAGTTTATCAGGTGTCCTAAGGGGTAGCAAAAGGACAAGATATCGAAAACAGTTTTAGGACAGGGGCTGCATGGTCTACGATCACTTTCGACTTACAAGAAAAGGAGTATAATTCTCAATTTTCGATCGAATGAGCATCCTGCGAAGTTTCTACGACCATGAGGGGTAGGTCAGGATGAGGAAGGAGCAGTCCCCCCTCTATATGGAAAAATTTCTCCTCATTTTGAAGTTTAATGTTACTCCTTACTATCATTAATATTTACTTGTGCATTATATCTCAACCACCGCTATACACGAAAGAAGTCAAGTTTGGTTAATGCTAATGAAATAAAATAAAATAGGATGAAAATATAAGTTTAGAAACAAATTTGGGCTATATATTTGCACATAAGGGGGGGGGGGGGTAAAGCATAGCATAAATTAAATACGTAACCTAGCCTAACCTAACCCAACCTGGGTCCTCCCCCCCATAAACCCGAAAAAAACAACAGTTCAAATATTGTAAACACAATAACAAATCACGCTTTGCGATCCATTTATCTAGCAAATACCCGTTTGTCTGGTTTCCTGTAGTATTTCCTTGTACAGTATATAGCGGTGGGTGAGATAACATGCACAAGTGCCCATTAATCTAAATAACTTTTTCCACACAAAAAGTTTTTCATAGAAAAGTAAAGAGCTCCACTAAGCCAAAAATGAGCAGAAATAAAGTCAAATAACCTTCCAAGCCTAAAATTACCACAAATCACCATCAATAAATAAGTAAAACCCAAAACGAACAGAAATTACAATAAATAATCGAATCAAACTCAAAACAAGCAAGCACTACCATGAGTAGGGCTGACAGCCCCCAAACCTTCTCGAGACCAAAACATAATTTGTGGAATTATTTTCATAGAGACTCTATTTTAAAGGCAAAAGAACTGTTAACTAAGGAGGCCAAAACTGGTGATCGATTTACGAAATGCGTGCAAGATGAGGATAATTTAGTGGATATTGCCAAGCTGTTAGCACGATTCGCTAAAGAAAGGATAAAACTTCCCAAGTTCGTTATATTTGATCCCCAAGAAGTACTGGCCAGTCGAGCAGAAGCAGGCAAATGTGTTATATCGTCGGTGAATGAAATGCGACGGCTGTTCTCGGGTTTTCTTGAGCGTTACAACAAAGTTAGACTCCCATGGCCTCCCGGCAATTCTATAAGTGACGGAAGCCAGCCTAATCCCGCCCCAGATAGACACTCTCCACTACCCTATTCCGTACTCCTGATGAACCCACCCCCCACTAACACGCCAGAAGAACGCAAACAATTTCTTATGTGCATGTGCGGAGAAGACCTATCGGTCGATGATTTTGAATTGAAAAGAAACCAATCTGAATGACGGCTTGTTCTTAAAAAGAAGAACAAGGGAGACGTCATTGCTTATTCTATCAACCAGAAATCACAAAGTATAGAAGCTAAGGTGAAATCCCCAGTTTTTATAGGCTTGATCAATAACATATCAACCACATATGATGCCGACACGGTGAAAGCCTGCGTTTGAGGTTGCGAAAGGGCAGAGCAGTGTGGTGCTAGTGGAACCTATAAGTTGTACTTTTCCTCCTGTTATCAGCTAGACCTGGCTATGAAAAGCTCTCCAAAATTAGGTTTTGAACGTTTTCCGATGGAAGAATTTGTGTGCCTCCCAAAAAGATGCTATAATTGCCAGAAATTTTTTCAACTTTCTGCGGTGTGGTCCGCTCCCCAGATCTGTCCACGTTGCGGTGTCCAAGGCTATACGTCGAATACTAGTATCCCAAGCACGAAACCAATTGAATGTGCAGCATGAAAGTTGACAAAACATGCATGTCAGTCATTCTAATGCCCTGAGATGAAAAAGCAAATCGGGAAACAAAAATGCTCCGATGAATGAACAGAATACTAGGATTGTGTCTTGGAATATGAATGGAGGTGTGTCTTACAGAATCCCTGTAATTGAAGAAACATGTCGGCGTAGCAATATTCTCTGCATTCAAGAACATTTGCTGACAAATGATAGTCTCAGCCTACTCAAGCTTTCAGATAATCATACATTTTATTTTGTACCAGCCAAGTTTCGTCAACTCGGGAGGCCCTCTGGTGGACTAGCAATCGTATGTAAATCTGTCGTTGATTCCGAGAGTCTTGACGCAGCTGAAAACCTTATGGCTATAAGGGTTGGGAACCTTGCAATTGTCAATGTATACCTTCCTACAAACTACAGCGAAGAATAATCGGATAACCAATGCTCGAAAGCAGTGCGAGGTCTTGCAAAGTGCCTCAAGACTACCATGTTGTCCAAACTGGAATGCGTTATAATCGGAGGCTACAACTGTAATCTAGCCGACGACTCGTCTCCTCTGTCCCCGCTGATCCTAAGTGCACATGAAAGTCGGTATCGTGTGCTCCCAAAAGACAAAGATTCCACATTTGTTCATACTAGTGGTCCAGTCTCAAATATAGACCATGTCGCATGCACACCAAGCGTGAATGGCAAAGTGAGATTGCTAATGGGAAATCACTCCGCCGATCACATCCCAATTGAAGCATGTGTTAATGTGTGCATCCCAAAAGCCAAGATTGGTCGAAGTCCGACTTCTCGCTTTATCGGACAGTGCTTGAAACGACGCTACAGAAAATCAGCGTGCCATTTAGTCTACTACAAGCCAACATGCAAAGGAATATCCAGGAAACTAATATACAGGTTAATGCTTTCTCTGCTGAAATCACCCACGCACTACTAATCGCAGAAAAGACTGCTATACCCGTTAGGAAAATTCATAAAGGTACTGGAATTCTGGGGTTCTCAAAGAATGAAGAGCTAGTGAAAGTATGTCAGGATGCTAAGTTCTAGTTTTCAGCGTGGAGGGAAAGTGGTCGTTCTAAATCTGGTGTGTTGAATTGTGTCCGTGTAAACACAAAACGTAAATTTGAGAAAGCTCTTAAGTAGCATTGCACGAATCTGAAAAATGACTATACAGAGAGAAAAATTAATGATCCAAGTCGTTTATGGAAAGACCGCATGAAAGATTGTCCAAACACGCCTTAGTTCATGCCTAGTGACCCAAATGATTTGCGAGCTTACTTAACGAGCAAATTTAGTGCCCCATATCCCAGTGTAGCTAGACCATATACCCAACAACTTGAATCTGTGCTATTGAACTCGACTTTTCAGGACTTTACCATATCTGTTTCGGATGTAACTGTAAATGCCTTTAGGCTGAAGAAGAAAAATCGTGCGGAGTTGACGGTTCGTGTGCACTTCAACTCGGGAATGGTACTCATCTTATGTATGAAATATTAACATTATTGTACCACATCATATTCGATGTCGGCTTTGTACCCGAAGTTTTCTGTACAGGGCAACTTACGCCAGCTAACATATACTCCTCGTATATCCCCCAATTACTGTGTCACCAGTTTTATGCAAGCTTTTAAACATGCTTATATTATCAGAAATTAGACACTGTTGCCAAATGCCAAACCAACAGTTTGGTTTTACGGTAGGGCTCGGTTGCGCTGATGCTCTGTTCGGCATTGCTGCTATTTTGTCTGATTCTGAGGCAATGGGTGATACACTAGTTATTGGCTCTTTTGATGTGAGCCCGGCTTTTGACTCGTCGGTACTTGCCCAGATCCTTCTAGAAGCGTATAAAAAAGGGCTAAATTTGTGTATTGTCAGAGTATTATATTATATGTACAATAAACTTAGAGCGCAAATCAAATACCCTCAAATCCGGTTGAATCCGCTGTTGCACCGGTCCGTAAAGGAGTCAGGCAAGGTTCAGTTGTACAACAACAGTGTTCTGCTGGCGCATGCCCAAGTAGCTATGTCTTGTGTTTCAAAAGGGATTGATGTTTTGTTGATGACGTATGCTGACGACTTGCTTAATTTGAACAGGTCCGCTGATCGACTATCGAAAAATTTTGATGTGTTGAATAGGGAATACAATATTGTAGGTTTGTCTTTTAATGTGTCAAAATATGCCATCTTGTTTTTCAGTGCGGAGTAATGCGAAGAAGAAATCTCTTTGGGCGATTCAGTTGTGAAACCATCTGAGAGTATTACTTACCTTGGTTTACCAGTCGGTCGAAGCCTTCGCTCCACCGGAACGCTGCTTGTACGCCACATAGAAGTGAAAATTCGGATTGCGTACGGGTCAGTTATTGGTAAGAGACATCGGTTCTGCCGTAAATATCTTGCGTCACTGTATAATGTCATTGCCCTTCCACATGTACTGTATATAGCACCTTTTTGGAAATACCTGTCGTCCACTCAGTGTGCAAAAGTAAGAGTTCTGTTTTTTTCGAATTCGCAAAGTTCCTTCTGAAACTTCCACCATAGACGAGTATCTCCTATATCATGCGTAATTATGGTGTATCCGATCCAAAAGTCTGTGTTAACCGTGTCACCGAGAATTTTCTGAAAAACGCTAAAGGGAGAGCGAACCAGTGGCTAGCCATTCTGGGCCAGTAGTTTCGCTAATGTACATAATGTGTTTAATTACGTTTGGTGATGTTCCCTAGTGTGACTTTTCTTTTCTATTTCCTTTGCTATTCTCCATTTTAATTCCATATGATATTTCGGGCAGTAAAATTACTTACTCGCTTATTTTACTGAAAACAAAATACATTTTAAACGTTTTCATTTTTTTTTTTTTTTTAATAAATAAAAAACTATCAAAATCTTAAGGAACAAATATCAGTAAATGTATATTAAACTGACAATCCACGGTCGTTTTTTTTTCAGTAAAGTGCAAATTATGTTCTGGTCTTGAGAAGGCATGGGGCTGTCAGCCCTACTCATATTAATTTTTGCTTGTTTTGAGTTTGACTCGGTTATCCAAAGGCGTAATTACTGGACCTTTCAAATATGCTTAACAAAATGGCCATCTCAAAAGTTTAATTGGATGTTTTTGGGGAAATTATGGGTGTGTGTGTGGGATATTGTCCTCCAGTCACTTTCGACTATTAAAAAGGACACTAGAATTTTCAATATCCAGCCCGATGAGCCCCCTCTAACGTTTTTGCGACCGCCCTTTCCATAAGAACCTGATATGCCCATGGGGCATAACGTACAACCCTTACCCTGAGGGCTCTGGGGGGAGGGGGCTTTAATCTTCAAAGACAGAATTACTGGACATTTCAACTACAATGAACAAAATGACTATCTCAAAATTTGGATTGGATGGATTTGGGAAAATGATGGGAATGGGGGGGGGGGTTGTTTGCCCTCCAATCACTTTTAATTATTAGAAAGGGCAATGGAAATTGCAATTTCCAATCGAACGAGCCCCTTTCGAAGTTCATACGACAACTCCTTCTATACGAAGAGCCCCGGTCTAAAAAAGAAACAAATCCTATCCCTCCCCCCCAAAAAAATACATTGTTTCCACATCACTCTTTACTTAGGCAGTGCAATTCCACTGCCTATGATCTTTGGACTAGTTTTTGAACAAACGGCTATCTCAAAATTTCTACCAAATACATTTCGGAAAACACGAAATTTTTTTTTTTTTTTGGGGGGGGGGGTCCGCCCACTTTGAATCTTAAAAACAGCACTTCTGATTGCCAATCCAGTAAGTCCCCCCGAGGTTCTTATGCTTTATACGCCCCAGGCCATAACTTACATCCCTTGCTCTGATATTAGGGGGACGGGGTTGTAACCCTCGGGACATAATTTCCAGACCTTTCAACTACGCTGAACAAAATGGCTATTTCAAAATTTTCATTGCATGTTTTTGGAGAAATTATGGGTGTGGGGGGGGGCTGGTTGAACCCCAGTCACTTCTCACTATTAAACTATCTTGCCGACTTGAGATATGTTAAACTGACTTGCATAATTACAGCCCTTGCCCCGGGGGATGGAAGGAGAACTTTTAGCCCAAGAGGCATGGTTAATGGACATTTGGACTATTTTGAAGAAAATGACCTTCTCAGAATTTGGTTCCGATGCGTTTGGGGAAAAAACACTTTCCGATGCGTTTGGGGAAGCGGGGAGGGGGGGGGTAGTGTTGGCCGATATTTTTATTAATCGATATATCGATATTTTTACTTTGGATATTCAATGTATCGATACCGATATTTCGGATCAGTTTTTGGTATCTCATGGATTTTCCGATGTTCAGTAACGCAAATGGTTAAATAAAAGGTATTTTGCAAGGAAAAAATATAAATCTTTTTACTTTCATAAGTTTAATAAATCAAATAATATCAACATTTTGATTACTAAATATCAGTATATGTATATTAAACTGAGAATTCACATACATTTGTATTTTTTTCAGTAAAGTGCAAATTATGTTCTGGCTTTGGGAAGGCATAGGGGTTTTGAGCCCTACTCGTGTTTCTTTCTGCTCGTTTTGAGTTTGACTCGGTTATTTATTGTAATATCTGTTCGTTTTGGGTTTCATTTATTTATCGATGCTGATTTGTGGTAGTTTCACGCTTGGTAGATTATTTTATTTTACTTTTGCTCATTTTGGTTTAATGGAGTTCTTTACTTTTCTTTGAAAAAGTTATTTTGTGGAAGAAGTTTTTACAATTCATTTATGTTCGTTTTATATTGACTTAGTCTTTTCAGGGAAAAAGAAAATAATACTTTAAATCTCTTCTTTTTCTTAAGACTTTAAAGTTTGGCCTGCTATTTATATGCTGGAGAAAATTTTTCAGCAATTTTTAACAACATACATCCTTTTAAGAATCTGGACACAAATAGTAGTGTTTAACTTAGTTTCATACCTCCTTTAGTTGACCTGAAATGGAAAACTTGATACCATTTGCAAAAAATCTGTTTACTTACTTTGATAGGTTCGATACACTTACACTATTTTGATTTGGTTAAATTTTAAGAGCAGAAGTAGCCTCGAAAGTTTGAACACAATACGCTCAGTCGTTCTTGGGATACTGCTGAGATGTCTCATTGGGAATTAGCATTATCACAGTGCATTTTGATTTAATCTTAGGGCAACATTTAGTTTTTAAACATATCGGACAAATGGGAGGGTGGGAGTGGAAGGGGGATTAGTTGCCCTCCAACCACTTTCGACTATTAAAAAGGGCATCAGCCCTTTCTATTTTCAATTGAATGAGCCCCTTTCAAAGTTCCCACGACAACTCCTTCGATACCAAATCTAAACAACAACAACAACAAAAATTATTACTAATCACTTTTGACTATTAAAAAGGGCACTAGCCTTTTGAATTTCAAATCGAATTAGCCCTTTGAATTTCAAATCAAATTAGCCCTTTTCTGAAGTTTCTACGACAACGCCTTCTATAAAACCTTATATGCCCCCACGGCATAACTTAAAACCCTTGCCCTTACGGCTGTGGCGGAGTATCCTCCTCAAAAAAGTATCCTCCTCAATCTTTTCGTTTTTTAAGACTTTATAGTTTGGCCTGCTATTTGTATGCTAGAGAAAATTTTTCAGCAATTTTTAACAACATACGCCCTTTTAAAAATCTGGACACAAATAGTACTGTTTAATTTAGTTTCATACCTCCTCTGTTGACCTGAAATGGAAAACTTGATACCATTCGCAAAAAAGATCTGTTTACTTTATTTGATAGCTTGGATACACTTGCACTATTTTGATTTGGTTAAATTTTAAGAGCAGAAGTAGCCCCGAAATTTGGAACATAATTCCGAAATTTGGAAATTTGGTCATTCTTGGGATACTACTAAGATGCCTTATTGGGAATTAGCATTAACACAGTGCATTTTGATTTAACCGTAAGGCAACATTTATTTTTTAAACATAATGGGCAAATGGGAGAGTGGGCGTGGGAGGGGGACTATTTGCCCTCCAATCATTTTCGATTATTAAAAAGGGCATTAGTCCTTTCTATTTTCAATCGAATGAGCCCTTTTCGAAGTTCCTACGACAACTCCATCGATACGAAGTGCCCTGGTCTAAACAAAACAAAAAAATAAATAATAATACATTGTACCCACATCGATCTTTACTATAAAAATGCCAAGCCTTCCAATCAATCTCGACAATTAAAAAGGGCACTATCCCTTTCAATTTCCAATCGAATGAGCCCTCTTTGAGTTTCTGCGACAACGCTGTCTATAAACACCTTATATGCCCCAAGGGTATAACTTACAACCTTTGCCCTGAAGACTGTGAAGGGGTTATCATCCTCAAAGACCTAATTTCCAGAATTTTCGCCTACTTTAAACAAAATGGCTGTCTCAAAATTTTGATTGGATGTGTTTGGCCAAATGGTGGGTGTGAGAAGGGGGTTAGTTGCCCTTCTATCACATTCGACTATTAAAAAAGGCACTAGCCCTTTCAATTTCCAATCAAAAGAACCCTTTTGAAGATTCTACGACAAAATTTTCTATAAAAGCCTTATAGCCTTATAGTTATATGCATAACTTACAACCTTTGCCCTGAGGGTTGTGGTGGGGAGGGTTGTCCTCCTTAAAGACCTAATTTCCAGAACTTTCAACTACGTTGAAAAAAATGGCTATCTCAAAATTTTGATTATATGTGTTAGGGGAAATGGTGGGCGTGAGAGAGGGATTAGTTGCCCTCCAATTACTTTCGAATATTAAAAAGGACACTAGCCATTTCAATTTCTAATCGAATAAGACCTTTTTGAAGTTTCTACGACAACTATTTCTATAAAAACCTTATATGCCCCCAGGGCATAACTTACAACCCTTTCCCTGAGGGCTGGGGGGGGGGGGGGTGTCATCCTTAAAGACCTAATTTCTAAAACTTTCAACTGCTTTGAACAAATTGTTATCTAAAAATTTTGATTGGATGTGTTTGGGGAAAAGGTGGGCATAAGAGGCTAGCTAGTTGCCCTCCAATCACTTTCGACCATTAAAAAGTGCACTAGCCCTTTAAATTTCCAATCGAATGCACCCTTTTTCAAGTTTCTACGACAAATCTTTCAATAAAACCCTTATATGCCCCCAGGGCATAACTTGTAACCCTTGCCCTGAGGGCTCAGAAGGGGAGGGGTTGTCATCCTCAAAGACATTATTTCCAGAATTTTCAACTATGTTGAACAAAATGGCTATCTCAAAATTTTGATTGGATGTGTTTGGGGAAAAGGTGGGCGTGAGAGGGGGGCTAGTTGCCCTCCAATTACTTTCGACTATTAAAAATGGCACTAGCCCTTTGAATTTCCAATCGAATGAGCCCTTGTCCAAGTTTCTACAACAAAACTTTCAGTGAAAACCTTATATGCGTCCAGGGCATAACTCATAACCCTTGCCCTGAAGACTGCAGGGGTAGTGTCCTGCTCAAAGTTACAATTTCCAGAACTTTCAACTACGCTGAACAAAACGGCTATCTCAAAATTTTTATTGGATGTGTTTGGGGAAATGGTGGGCGTGGAAGGGGTGTTTGTTGTCTTCCAATCATTTTTGACTATTAAAAAGGACACTAGCCATTTAAATTTCCAGTCGAATGAGCCCCTTATGAAGTTTCTACAACAACACTTTCTATGAAAACCTTATACGCCCCCAGGGCATAACTTACACCCCTTGCCCTGAGGAATGTGAGGGGGGGGGGAGGGTGTCATCCTCAAAGACCTAATTTTCAGAACTTCCAACTATGTTGAACAAAATGGCTATCTCAAATTTTTGATTGGATGTGTTTGGGGAAAAGGTGGGCGTGAGAGGGGGGTTAGTTGCCCTCCAATCACTTTCGTCTATTAGAAAGGGCACTAGACCTTTGAATTTTCAATCGAATGAGCCTTTTTTGAAGTTTCTACGACAACTGTTTCTATATGCCCCCAGGGCATAACTTACAACCATTGCCCTGAGGGCTGTGTCCTCCTCAAAAACATAGTTTCTATCTGGAAATCAACTACGCTGAACAAAATGGCTATCTCAAAATTTTGATTGGATGTGTTTTGGGAAATGGTGGGCGTGAAAGGGGTGCCAGTTGCCTTCCGATGACTTTCGACTATTAAAAAGGGCACAAGCCACCCCCATTTCCAATTGAATGAGCCATTTTCCAAGTTTCTACGACAACTTCTTCGATACAAAGTGCCCTGTTCTAAAGGATAAAAAAAATTACATTGTGCCAACATCGTTCTTATGTGCCCCCCAGGGCACAACTTAAAACCCTTGCCCTGAGGGCTGTGGGGGAGTGTCCTCCTCAAAAATCATAATTTCTATCTGGAAATCAACTACGCTGAACAAAATGGTCATCTCAAAATGTTGATTGGATGTGTTTGGGGAAAGGGTGAGCGATAAAGGGGTGTTAGTTGCCTTCCAATCACTGTTTACTATTAACAAGGGCACTAGTTGTTCCAATTTCCAATCGAACGAGCCATTTTCCAAGTTTCTACGACAACTCCTTCAATACGAAGTGCCCTGTTATGGAAGAAGAAAATAAAGTAATGCATTATGCCAACATCGTTCTTTACTTATGCAGCGCTATATATATTATACCTGTATAGTTACAATTAAGGTAGGCTATATTACCTTATCTTAAATTATCTGTGACAGATAGCTCCTTTTCTTTGACAGAATTTTTCAGACTGAGAAAATTCACCCTGTCTGATCGGCTAGTTTAGCTTTGATAATATTCAAAATCCGAACTTTTCATTATAACATTATTTGTTGTGAACTTTTCATTTTCAGTTGGTAATAATTCACATGTATCTGACTCGAAAGCTGGAAGTGAATTCTTGCGAAAAAGATGCCAGGGTAACGTGTAAGATAATGATAAATAAAATCAATCATAGATGAAAGAATTCAAACCTGCAAAGAATCTTGAAGATGTATGCTGAAAAGTTACAGAATTTTCATGTGGTGGATTTTCCGCGGGGAATATAGTTGGTTAGAGACCCCTAAAAATATCGGTTTCGAAACGTTTCGATATTTGATATTGATATTTGGTCCGATATATCGATATTCAGCGTAGTTATTAAACCCAACATTGCTCGATTACATTTAGTTTAAAGGGAACACCAACTAGAAAGTTGCTGCTTGCTTAAAATTAAGTTCGTACTTAACTTCCAACCTTGAAGCTCAACTTTCTGTTTTCTCTCACAACTGCTTTTCATTTCCTTTTCCTTCCAAAACTAAAAGCTGATATTGTTCAACTTTCATCTTCGTTTTCAACGAGCCAAGACACAGAAAGTACAATTCCAACAAGACACAGATTGTTGGAAACAATTGCAGGCAGTATTCTACTGGGTCGTCTTAATAAGGGCGATTAGCCTCAGAGTCCGTTACTACAATTTCAGGGTCCAGCACTGATAGTAGACCCTATATTTCTCAATTGAATTTAGTTTATTGGAAAGACCTACTAGAAAGTTGCTGCTTGCTTAAAACAGAATTTGACACAGTAGACTCTGAAATAAAAACCAGTCGATGGCAGGTCTAAGATCTATCTTTTTTTTTTAGATATATATAGGTTTCCAAAAACTAACATACAAGTATTTGTCCAACAAGAGAGTCAAACTTACTCCCACCATTTACCCGTGCCATTTAAAAAATTTGCCTCTCAATTACTCGGACTATCTGTCTTGGCTTTTTTCTACAATTAGCGATGTCTTGGTGCCTACTGCAAAATACTTGATTTTCAATTGATCTATATGATTATAATAGAAAGTAATATTACTTTTCTAAATAAAAAATCTACAGAAGAAATACAATTAAGCGCTGCTTTTTTTTGTTTTAATGTAAATAAAACACAAAATACAAAAAAAAACCTAAGATTTTGTTGATAAGAGAAAAGTTTCACAATTCGATAAACATAATATTATTGATAAAATCATTCTTTGACAACATAGCTTTCCAAAACGAGGAAAGATGAAGGCATAAAAAAAAAGCAAGAAATTCAGCTATTAAAAAATTGATAGTCAAAAAATATAAATAAAAACTATATTATCACATCGGGCTATTCTTTCTTGTGTTGTCTACCTCTTTCCAGGACCCACCACGCCCAGCCGGGGTCAACGGGTGAAGCTTAACTGATGACCTTGTTGTCATCCTATCATCGTCACTACTTTCATCATAGCCGTTATTGGTGTCTCCATTTGGAGTGAAGATCCGTTCTGCTGTTCCGTCAACTAGAGCTGTAGAACTTCGATGACGCGGCCCGTGTTTAGACCTTAAAAGGAGATAATAATAATGATAAAAAATCAATTTTAAAGTGGACAGTGAAAAAGGGGAAAATTCTGGACATTTTTCCGATTTGTATTGCTTCCTACCACATAAATATTAAGGGGCACGATTAAAAAAAAAATAATAGAAGAATATATACCTGTCCTACTGGTAACACACAGACAGAGACGACAGACACAAAAAGACGACTAACATACAGAGACGACACACACACAGAGACAACACACACACACAGAGAAGACACATAAATAGAGACGACATACACACAGAGACGATACAAACACAGAGACGACTCACGCACAGAGACGACAGACGTATAGAGACGACATACACACAGAGACGACACACACACAGAGACGACACACATATAGAGACGACATACTGAGACGACACACACAGAGAGAAGGCACACACATAGAGACGACACACGCACAGAGACTACACAAACACAGAGACGACACATACACAGAGACGACACACAAAAAGAGACAACACAAACACAGAGACGACACACACACAGAGATGACTAACACACAGAGACGAAACGCACACAGACTCTTACTACTCTTACTTACTCTTACTACATAGTTTCTAGAATACAGCTTAGCAAGCAAGAAAACATAGAAGCCCCTCTAAATTTATTTTTTGAGGAAATCATGCTAATCATTTCAAATGGATTTTTAATCACCACAAGATAAACTCATCAGTTTCCTTGTTCTAAGTCTTTATTGCCTTTTTTACTTGTTTTTTTAAGTAGTTTAATTTCTCTCTCTCTCTCTCTATCACTACCTGGTTTAGCCCCCTTCAGACCTGGTTTTTCAATGCGCCCGAGATATCTTTAAAAAAACGGTCTAAAATTGTCTAGTGTTTAGCTTAGAAGAGGATTTTTATCTATCTTATAAATAAAAGAATATTCAGTTCTCATTTTTGTGAATTCTCCTGACAGTTGAATATTACATTTTTATGTTGTTTCGGCAAGTTTTGACACGTTATTTTCTACAGTCCTACGGTTCTAACGATTTCTACGTAAGTAAAAATTGCCGCACAAAAAAATACCGATTCAATTTTATGCCTACGGTATCCTACGGTTTTAACGATTACGGTTTCTACGTCAGTAGGAATAATTGCCGATTCAATGTTAAGCCTTCCTACGGCATCCCAAGGTTTCAACACTTTCCACGTAAGTAAAAAAAAATATTGCTGATTCAATTTCATCGATCTACCGTATTACATTGTTGAAATTTGCTACTTTTTTTAGTAGAAAAATGCGTTGAGAAGATTTCAAATGACCGAAAATAGGCGAATTTTCCTAAAAATTTGGCAATTTTAGATAAGTTTCTAAAACAAACTCTGACTTGGTGAATGGATAGTTTTAAAATTAATGAATCCAAATATATAACTTTCTTGTAATCTCGGTACAAGTTACAGCAGTAGGTTTTTCGCAACATCCCTTGTTCTGGAAAAACGTCCTAACAAGAACAACTTCAGAAATTTAAGTGAAGATTCTTTTTCAACACTAATATCATGAGCAGCGCAATAGCGCCTACCTTAGTAAAGAGCGATGTGGGCACAACGTATTATCTTTTTTTTTTTGGATTATCTTAGACCAGGACACTTCCTATCGAAGGAGTTGTCGTAGAAACTTCAAAAAGGATCATTCAACTGAATATTGAAAGGTTTGGAGGGCAACTAACCGACAGTTTGGAGGGCAACTAACCCCCCTCCAACGCCCACCTTTTCCCCAAACAAATCCAATCAAAATTTTTATATTGCCATTTTGTTCAACGCACTTGAAAGGTCGAGAAATGATGTCTTTGAGGATGACACCCCCCCCCTACAGCCCTTAGGGCAAGGGTTTTAAATTACCTTGGGGGCATACAAGGTTTATACAGAAATGGTGATCGTATAAACTTCAGAGGGGGCTCATTTGACTCGTAATCAGAACTTTTTATGCCTTCCTTAAGACTCAGAGTTGTCGAAGGGTAAATACCCCCCGCCACACTTCGTTTTTTGCCGAAATGAATGTTAAAGAAATTTTAAAATGGTAGTTTGTTGTCGTAGAAACTTCGAAAAAGGCTCATTCGATTGGAAATTGAAAGAGCTAGTGTTCTTTTTAATGGTCAAAAGCAACTGGAGTGAAATAAGCCCCCCCCCCTCCACGCCCATCAATTCCATAAACTAGTCTAATCAAAATTTTTAGAGCCATTTTGTTCAGCGTAGTTGAAAGGTCTGGAAATTATGTCTTTGAGGATGACCCCCCCCCCCAAGGCCCTCAGCGCAAGGTTTGCAAGTTATATCCCAAGGTTACATAAGGTTATTATGGAAAGGGTGGTCGTAAAAACTCTGGAATGTGCTTATCTGATTGGAAATCAGATGTTCTGGTGCCCTTTTTATGAGTCAAAGTGATCGGAGGGCAGTCACCCCTCCCCGCCTCGTATTTTCCAAAAATGCATCCGATAGAAATTTTGAGATTGCGATTTGTTCAAAGATAGTCCAAAGATCATACAATAAGGCCTTTGGGGTTGACAGAATCCCCAGAGGGAGCGGGAGGGTAAGGGTTATAAGTTATGCCCCAGTGGCATATAAAGTTTTTATAGAAGGGGTGGTCGTTTGAACTTCATAAGAGGCTCATTTAATTGGGGATATATATTTCTAGTCCCCTTTTAAGAGTCAAATATGATGAAGAGCAGCTATTCCCTCCCCTCCCTGACATCGTCTTTTCACGAAACGCATTCAATTGAGTTTGTGAGATAGCCATTTCGTTACCAATAGTCCAAAAATCATATAACAATGTCTCCAGGGTGGACACAATCCCCCAGAGCCCATGGTCAAGGGTTGTAAGTTATGCCCCAGGGCATATAAGGTTTATATGGAACGGGTGGTCGCATAAACTTTGGATCGGATGAAGCTCATTCGATTAGAAGTCAGAAGTTAGGCAATTCGTTCATTGGTTACGCAAAGTATATGTTATTGAGAAAGGTATGTATGTTTGAACTTCCAGACAAACTCAAAACCAGCAAAAACTAGTGTGCGTATGGCTGATAACTCCCATGCCTTCTCAAGACCAGAACATAATTTGCACTTTACAGAAAACAAATACGTTTTAATGTTTTCACTTTTTTTACCTTCATAAATAAAAAATTATCAAAACTTTAAGGAATAATTATCAGTATATGTCAATTAACCGGACAATGCACGGTCATTTGTTTTTTTTTTTTTTTTTCAGTAAAGCGAATATTATGGTCTGGTCTTGAGAAGGCATGGAGGGTATCAGCCCTACGCTTGTTAATTTTTGCTCGTTTTGAGTTTGACTCTGTTGTAATTTCTGTTCATTTTGAGTTTCATTTATTTATTGATGGTGATTTGGGGTAGTTTTACACTTGGAAAATTATTTGACTTCATTTCCGCTCATTTCTGGCTTATATAGCTCTTTACTTGTCTTTGAAAAACTTTTTTTGTGGAAAAAGTTTGTTTTAATTAATGGTATGGCATGACATACGTAATTGAAGATAAATTCGCCCGTCTGTAAACATATAACGTCAAAATCTAAAGCTGCATCTGTGAATGCCATGTACGAGCGGTTGGGTCCTTTTCATCCTCTTGTGCGATTGTTTTGATTTGTATTTGTAGTTTTTTATATTGACATTGTTCTGCACGTGTTTTGTTTTTGTGTGTCTTTACTTTTTATTTTCTTTTGTTGCTCCACTTTTTTATAATTGTTAGTGGGTCAAAAATAAATTATTATACATGTGTATTACTGTTAGCCGACATCCATTTGTCTGTACACTTATGACGTCATAGCCTAAAGTTAAATTTGCGGAATCATTAATGATGGTCAAAAGCCCAAGCGAGCAGAGCGGCAACAAAAAGCCGCCAGTTTTCTGCTTGAAGATATCTATCAAACACTAGGAGCTTATAAATCTTGTCCCTGTAAATATAAATGGTGAAATGAAGCGAGGAACCTAAGTATTAAAAGTTCACTTACTTATTAAACTCGTTATTGGCTCCCAGTGTTTGCATTGTCGACTTTTTTCTTTCACCCAAAACAGTGTTTCTTCTAAGCTCCAAGGCTTTAATTGTTTCTCTTGTCATCGACAGCTTTCGCATTTGACTCATGGCTGGTGTTTCTGAAAAAAAGGCACATCTTAGTGAGAACGTTGCCATATGCAGTGGGAAAAAAAAAAATCATATCAACTTTCCTGAAACCTGATAGTCTCTTTGACGGCGAGAACTGAATTCACGTTTTTAAGTACGATTTTTTAAAGCTTCAGTCTTTTGAAAAGGAAAAGGAAAAGATCTTTTTGAAAAGAAAATATATTAGCGGCCTAATCGTAAGTACATTCTTCTATTAAATTTTAAAGTTTTAAACTTGGAGTCTCTACGAAATAATATTTTTTTTTAATGAAAGTAAAGATAGACAATAAAACTTAGAGCTGAAATTGTCTTATATAAGGGGAGCTACCTCCCCTCAAACTCTCCTCTTTATGCTAAACTGTGATTAATACTTTCTGGAAAACACTTTAAAGGGTCCAAAACTTTTGAAGCGAAAATGTTATTATTTAAACATTTATTAAGAGCGATTTAATAAATTATTTAATAGATATAAATCGTAAAACAGATATAAAATTTAAATATCAACATAATTAAACAAGAAGTTGAACATAAATTAAATATAATTCTAAGCTATTAAATATAAATTTAATAACAATAAATTACAAATTGTATTTAGTGATAAATTATAAAATAAATAATTGAGTGTACTATTATTATTAAATTAGAGTAATTAGGCTCCATCATTCATGAAGTAGTGTGAAGACTGCTAGTTTAACTTTTAATCCCATGGCTCATTTATCCCAATGCTTTTCTCATGGCTTTTATCCCATTGCTGAAGCATAGAGAAGAAAAAGAAAATTTTTAGCATAAAGATTGAGGGAGGGCAGATCCTTAATATATTGGACGGTTTCCGTTTGTTTCAAGTTGGTATTTTTTCCACCTGTACCTATTTGGAACTATTATTTACTTTGTTTCAAGTTTTAACGCTGCTCTTTACTATCATTTGAATTTGAAGAATTAGTTTTTTATCTTCTTTATTTTTAATACCATGTGAGAATTATTCTAAATACAAATCGAAATACCACCCTCTCAACCTCCGATCTTTATAATAAAGTATAATAAAAACACTTTGAAAATGAAAACCACCAGTGAAAAGGAATCGAAATTGATACTATTTTGATACCCTTGATACTATTTTGGCGCTGTTTGCGACAAACGGTATGTGGCACAAATTTCAAGTCAGAATATCTGTTACATGATCTCTTTTCCACTCGAAGGGCAATCGAGTTTTGAATTTCCACTAGAATGTCCATGAAACACCGATCATTCCACGGCCACTATTTGGATCCGATCACTTCCGAAAAAAAAGCATCCGTCACCAAGCTTCTCGGAGAAATGCAATTTTCGTTTTTGCACATAGGAATTTGAAAATGCTGGTACGAAGTTCTTGGACATGCTGAATCTGGTTGTGTTATTTTCATCAACAATGATACATACACCTCGTTTCGGGAGTGTTTTTTTCCCTATTTCTGAAATTATGCTAATTTTCTTAGTCTAATAAATTTTGATAGGCAACTTTAAACTGACTGAATTTTACATATTCTGAATCACCATAAAAATTAAATTCTTGTGATACCTAAATTTTTACAAAAATATACTTTTAGAGCTTCGGTTACTATTCACAAGGGTTGCTCTTTACATACAGTTCGTTATCATAAACTGTCCAATAAAAAAGGATTACAAAAACCTCTCAGAGATCAGCTAATTCTGTTTCGACTGACAAAATAAATAAGTTAACCTATCATTAAAGCAATCAAACATATCCATAGGGTGGGGGGAGTAAGATTACCCCTAAGTTTTGTCTGAGTACCTCTCCCCCCCCCCCTCCCCAATTCCACGGCAAATTTGAGAAAAAAAGAAATAAAGTTTAGTCTATACATATGGGCTTGAACAATTCCCCCATTTACAGCAGCCGCTTCATTCTCCAGAATAGAAAAAAAAAGATTTTGCCACCAATAACGCCTTTCATTTACGGGAAAGGTTAAATAAGGCCATACTATTCTTTAAAAACCTTATTCTTTTAAAACAACTTGACCAAGTCCGTTGATTTTTGGATTAAAATCAACTTGGTGGAGGGGATGAAAAACATGAGAGCCATGGCTGATTAGAATAAAGCCAAGACAGATAGTCTCTGTGCAAGGCAAAGCCGGCATAACTTTTTCAGAATTGTATAAAAATGTCATTTCACTTGTTACTAGATAGTTTAATATCCATCCTAGGGCAGAACTAAGGCAGATAGGCATAGAGTAAAGGTAATTCAAATAGTCAATCAGTTCTGTGAGTCGTTTGAAGACAATTGGAGACCCCCAAAAAATGATAATAACTTTGTTTAAAACATCTTCTTTGGTTCAAACAATTAATTTTTGTTATTCTGGAAAAAAGACCAAAGACCGCATTACTTGCTTACCTTCGACTCCCGCTTCAGCGGATATAGAGAAGAACCGCTTTTTAAATGCGACATCTAAAGTACCAATAGCTCGCTTTTTCTGCCGCTGCTTTTCAAGGTTATGAATTGTTCTTCGTCTGCCAATTCTGTCTCCACCTAGAAAGCAAAACTTCATATATTTCAGCTTCCTTTAATTGAGTGCATACAAAATATACATTAAACACATAAATCCCACGGAAAAAAAGACACCTGAAAGGATAAATAATACTTTATAAAAAAAAGGCATAAAAAAGAGAAAATCGTCGAAGTAATGGAAATATACGGCAAGTTAGATTAGCAAGGAGAGAATATAATCCTCTGAGACGGGTGCGAAGGACTCGTACCCAGAAAACTGCGTTTTAAAAGGCAGTTTTTTTCACGTTCCCCCTCCCCTTTTAGTATTTGACCAATGTGGACCAATCAAATAAAAGACAAGTTTGAACTGCTTTGTTGCACAGTTTTCCGATTTGCAACAAGGTAGTTTGTTGCTGCAAAATCGGAGAATTGCTTCTTTTACCTTTGGTTCCCACTGGTGCGATTTTTTTTCATATAAAACGGCTCATGGATAGCGGATGCGGAAAATTCGCAAAAATGTTCGCACAGAAACGGTTCACTACAGCCGTTGAAGCGCAAATATACTATGTTATATTTAAAAAGCATATGCATAAGAATAGGCTAAATCGAATTCTAGAAGCCAAGAAAATTTTCAAAGGGCTAACCTATAATAGCCTTGGCTAATTATGCCTAATGAAAAATATAAGTCTTATCTATAACATGTTTAGTTTCTCAGTTACATGCAATTTATGGCTCTACAATGATTTCAATTTAAAATAACGGATGCGATTTTCAACGGCTCACTAGAAATATTTCAACGCAGCCGTTGAACCATTGTGACGCAGAAACTTGCAGCAAAAAACGGAGGAAATCTGACGGATCAGGCAAAAACGGCCGTTTTGCGTGAAACCGCATCAGTGGGAACCAAGGGTTAGATACTCCTTTTCATATAATTTCAACATCTTTATTGTGCAGTTTATAGTCCATCTGTGATTTTATCAACATAATGAATACAGATAGGAAGCACTGCTATCAGTTTTAGTTTTTTGAAAAACTCGAATTAATATGATACACCAAATATGGATTAACAAAAATAACGACTATCTTTGTTTAATGTACCAAAGAGAGCAAAAATGAAATATGATTGTTAGAATTGCCTGAGTGGAAACTTAAATAACATAATGCATCTTAGAAAATTAGGGAATATCGGAAATTCAACTTTTAATGAAAAAGACGCCCACATTCTGGTATGAAGTTTTGGGTAGCAGCGGGTAATAGCGGGTAGTAGTTCTGGGTAAAAGCCAAATTAAAAAAAAGCGGGCGAGAAATCAGCTAAATTAACTTTGTTATTCTAAAAAAAAGACCAAAGACCGCAACTCCTGCTTACCGCATTACTTACTTACCTTCTTCTCCTGCTTCAGCGGATGATACATAGTCAACTAAAAACACAAGGGCACAAAAAAAACCCTAAGAAGATACAGCTTTCCTTTGAAGGTGCAGTTGTCTTTGAGAAACACAGATTGTTAGTATTTGGATTTTTACGAAAAGCGTTGTCAAATTTAAATAGGCAGCTTTTATTATTTATTTTCACGTTTCAACACGGCAACACTGACGAAATGTGATACTGCTCTAATGCCTTCATAATTTTGAAACAACCAAAAGAAAAATCTTAGGAAATTTCGGTTTTCAGGTATAGGCCTAAGATGTCTGTTTTTAGGGGAGGGGGTACTTAAGTTTTGCAAGGGAACCATTAAATAAAGCAAATATCAATCTGAGGTAAAATGTTTGTTTAAACATTAAAATTAAATTAAAGGAAAATGTTTTTCAGCTATTAATGAAGCATATTGCTAGAAACACCTTCGTCCATTAGCAAAACTTGCTACACCACCCAAAGTAAATGGAAAACATGCAAGAACTGGGCCTTTAATTAATTAACTAATTAATTAATAATTCTACGATTAAAAAAGACTGGTGCCACTGACAGTGTAAGGACATAATTAATCTGTAACTTATAGGATCAAACTTGAAAATTTTCAGGTTTACATCAATTTTTTTTCAGAATAATTAGTCAGCTTTTTTGTAATTAGGAATTATTTACTCAAAACCAAATTTGCACAAAGTAGGCCTAGGTTAACTTGGTAAAATCTTGGCAGGGTAAGTAGGCTAGTTGTATGCCTAATGGTGACAAAATCCTGTCTTGCTTCACCTCCTTTGCTTTTCAGATTATTTTAAAAGAAAAGCACGTGGCAATTTAGGTTAAAGTACTATTGTCAAACGCTAGACAGTGGTAATGATTCTTTTCAAACGTAGCGCCAGTCTCCAATCATTTTCTTTAAGATGCCATCTGCATTTGGGAATATAGATGGAGATTGCTGTATAAAGTTTTGCTATATCGTTATAATTTAGATTCCCATCCTTGTGAATTCTATACCCTAACTTAAATACCTTATGGTTTATACCACAGAGAAACAAGTTTGCACAATTTGAGTTGTCTGCACTTTGCCAGACAACATCAGTTCTAGAAACAGTTTTTATTTCTAATTTTTAATTTGATGCTAGAGAAGCCATATCCTGTTCGAAACCTGGCGGGTAAGTTACAATACTAACAGAGAAATCGAAAATTGGTGCCACACGATCATGTCTACATTTTACCAAATATTGCCAATTTTGCATTGTTACTCTAAAACATTAGTTACAAAAAGCTTACACAGTATATAGTAACTGGTTTAGAATTGGTTACCAAATGTTATTGATCAGTAATGGACCACTTCAAACTAAATTCTTTATTGGCAGATTGCATTCAACAATTTGCATGACAAAGATTGTAACAATTTCTTTGAAATTAAAAAAGAAGCAATAGTGGACGACATAATCAAAGAGCATAAGTTCTATTTGCTTTATATTTTATATCATATCTCACAGCTCTCTCACTACATATCTCAGTGTTGTGATCCAAAAATCGTCGCTTTTTTTACTGAGTCGAAATTTGACATAGCAGACACAGATAAACAAAAAGCCAGTGTTATTTGGCTACCTTTTCTGACATAAGGTAACAAGGCCCGTACCCAGGGGGGGATTGGGGGGTTTGGACCCCCCTTCCCCCAAATGTTTGTCTGGCTCGTAAAAACATAACAAAAAAGGATGTAAACAAATGTTTTATGCGTTTTTTGATGTTTTTGTATACCCCCCCCCCCAAATTTTTTTTGATTAAATGCCACAAAATGCCACACATGTGATTTTCTTCTATACAGTCAATCGAATTACAATGATCGTCATGTACACTTTTTGAAGACGGCTTTTTTAACTCTTCAGTTGAAGTTTTACTATCCTGCAGCACCACATTGAAATTTCACCCTCTTCCGCTTAATTTTAATTTTGGAACGCGAAAGCAATTTGTAATTTAACTCATTATATGCTTTACTCAGAATTTTTCTATAATTTTGACTTAGTATTTTAGGTGAAACGTAGTAAAAACTTTAATGTTAAAACTTTAATATAATTTGATGATTAATTAATTATTAATTGATTGATTAACTATAATGAATCAATTTATTGGATGTAATTTTATTTAATGTAATTACCAGCTGATGAAGCTTAATGCCACTTAATCTTCTTGCTAATTTTATTTGAAATTTTGACTTGGTCTTTTGACTTTGAATTACGCTGACCACATCCTGAATTTAAGTAGAACTGTAACGTCTCTCCAGGAGAATATTTCTGTGCTTAGTAGGAAATATGCCGAAATTGGTCTCAATTTTAATGCTTCGAAGAGCGAGGTCCTTGCTTTCGGCAAATCTGTTGGTTAGGTTGGATGCGAACAGTAAGGAAATCAGTGTTCAGTTATCTGCTCGTATTAAGAATCTCGTTCTCCCGATAGGGGATAGTGTAAAAATGACAAGGGCTCTCCTTATCTCTCATCTAAATGAGAAACTTAGAACAGCGTTTGGTGTAGTTGTTTGCTGTAAAGCTTGCTACAGCAGGCGTATTCTCGCCCGTGTCTACAACGCTTTTGCGATGCCTCATGTCCTCGCACTGACTCCATTTTAGAATATGTTTACGGCTACTGATAAAAAGACTATTAGATCCGTATAGTTTCGTTTCGCGAAATTTCTCTTCTGTATACCCCCATGGGCTAGAAACAAAAGACTAGTGTCAGCCTACGGGTTAACTGAACCACTAACCGTGGCTGAGCAGCCTCAAGGTCGCTATTTTTCTATGCTTGATAGGACAAACAGCCACCATCCTGCTATGTGTTATTAGAAATATTTGAATCTATTTTTGATAGTTTTCTTTGTGAGTGTGTTCTTCTTTCTTTTGTTTTTTTGTCTTCTCATATTCTCCATATTGAACCCTTGTGTGTGTTTTTTGGGCAATAAAGATATTGATTGATTGATTGAGTAATCTTCATTCCAATTTTATTTGAAATTTTGATTTAATCTTTTCAGACTACATACCTGATCCGTTTTCACTTTCTTGGTCTCCGTCCAAACCTCTCAATTTTTGAAGATTTCTGGCTATATCAATTGCGTTTTTATCTATGAAAGCATCGTCAGAAATATCTTCAATCTATAAATAAATAGTCAAATTTATAATTTAACTCAAGGAAAAATATGAACATCACTAAAATAAGCGAAAAATTCTTTTTTTTTAACATGGTCATGCAATATACAAAAATTAACAAGAACAGAATATGAATGTCAAACAAAAAGACGACAAATAAATGACTGCAAACAAAGATAAATAGAAGAATCTGAAGAATAAAAGTAAAAGAATGCAGTCCATTAAAATTGACAAGTTTATTAAGATGAAATATTTAATTGCCTAGGGCAAATATATTCCTAGTTGAAGTTGAACTTAAAACAGATAAAACAGATCGTCGTTACCGTGATCAAACAGACACCCTTTATATTTAATAGATATTCACACTTCAACAAGGTTGGGAGTATATATTCATCAGCTGCTCCCGCTAAAAATTTGACAATATCCCAAGGTCCACTTGCGGAAATATTTCACAGTTTGAAAAGAAATATGTCACAGTTATATAATATATATACTAAAAGTTTCAAAACGCTTAATTTATTCTTTTTTATTCATTGGCGTCATTGACGTCTGCATCTGACGTCTGCAATGACGTCATTGAGCGTCTGCGTCTGCATTTATTCATTGCCGTCTGCGAAAAGGATATCTATTCTGGTTGTTTGTTGTTATTTCTTTCTTTCGCTTTTCACTTTCTTTCGCTTTTCACTTTTCTTTCCCCTTCCTTTCTTAAATAGGCAGCACCATTTCCCATGTCGTATACCAAAACTTTTTGCAACTTGCTAATTCTGGTGCCCTAAGAAATCCAATAAATTTGATTTCAGTTCTGACTTTTTTTTTTCTTTTTTAACTCCGAGCAGTGACACCGATCCACGAAAATTTGGTCAGGGTAAGGATTTATTTCAATTTTATTTTAAAATGATGATACAAAATATATATTTATTAAAGTCTAGGGCAGGGGGCTTTTTCAATTTCAACTTTCTTAAGAGAAAGATACAAAACACATATTTTCAAATTCTAGACGGTGCGATTGCACCCCCCCCCCACCCCCTTCCGACCGGCGTGACTATTCAGAGGCATTGGGCTATTCCAGGGTCGTAATTTTCAATTGGGCACGGGGGAGGGGGGTAGCAACTGCCCCCTCTAGACCTCACTTTGCCCCCCCCCCTCCCAATTAAAATGTAGTCTTTGCAAAAAAATCTC
Organism: Artemia sp. Qi Xiang Cuo; assembly: GCF_049724085.1. Classification (NCBI taxonomy): domain Eukaryota; kingdom Metazoa; phylum Arthropoda; class Branchiopoda; order Anostraca; family Artemiidae; genus Artemia; species Artemia sp. Qi Xiang Cuo. The sequence continues at coordinate 5,605,659 of NC_142807.1, forward strand.
GTCAAAAGTAAGATAAGCCTGCATAATTCAAGTATCCAGAGAAAGAGGTCAGTTTTATTTAGTATATCTTTGCCCTAATGGTAATATATGTATAATTTTTCAGTTTCACTGTCATTTTCACTTGATTTGGGAAAATTGGCTCCAACTTCCACCCCCCCCCCCGCCCAGAAAAAAATAGACGAAATTAAGCCACTGGTCGGGCCTCTAAAATACTTTTCCCTGCAATTTTCCTTGGTAAGAGTAGCGATACATACTTTGTAGCAGATTAACAAATTTTTGTTCTTAAAACTACATTTTTTGCTCTTAGAGGGATATTTGCTCCCTGTTTTCTTCCATCTATATTATTGACTAAAATTTTTGAAAGTAATGATCCCATCAACACCATTCGTATGCATTATTGTACCATGTACACCGTATTGCATTCTTATGCATCCTTCGTTTTATATTAAATAAAAAAAACAAGTTTTTTTTAACTGAAAGTAAGGAACGACATTAAAACTTAAAACGAACAGAAATTATTCCGTATATGAAAGGGGCTGTCCCCTCCTCAACGCCTCGCTCTTTACGCTAAAGTTTTTTATTGTTTAAAAAAAATAAGAGTTGTGAGAAAGTCAAACCTTAGCGTAAAGAGCGAGGCGTTGAGGAGGGGACAGCCCCTTTGATATACGGAAAAATTTCTGTTCGTTTTAAGTTTTAGCGTCTTTCCATACTTTCAGTTAAAAAAAACTTCTTTTTTTATTTAATTTTTGAACGTTTTTGAATTGATGCAGGTTTTGATTTTGGCTCACCGTACATGAATAATTAAAACAAAATTTACATATTAATTTTACTTTAATTTGGTTAAATGGCTTTCTCGAAACTTGTTTAATTTTATTTACGAACGTTTTTCTTACTAATAAATATACGTAACTTACGAATTAACTTACGTGACGAACTTCTATATTCATATATTTTCATTACGTATATTAGGGGGCTCGCCTACTAGTCAATACCTCGCTCTTTAATCTGAAGTTCGAATTTTGTTCCAATTCTTTAAAAATAACCCTTAATCACACAGGCAGTTATTAAGAATGAATAGCTCTTATGAAAGTACTAAAAAATCTATGGCTTAAAGAGCGAGGTATTGACTAGGGGGTGAACCCAATCATACACGTAATGTTTTCTGTTCGTTTTAAGTTTTGATGTTACTCCTTATTTTCAGTTGGAAAACTTGTTTTTTTTATATTTAATTTCTGATCTTTTTTTAAAATAATGCTGGGAAATCCGGCGCCCCCTTCATAGCAATGTCCCTTCCCCCATGAAAACTTCCTTCATGGAAAGATCCTCCTACATAACCTCCAACCCACCCACCTCCCTACTACCAGAAAAAATCGCCCCTGAAAACGTCCGTATACTTCCTAATAACCAATACTATATGTTAACATTGAGCTAAGTTCATAACTTTCAGCCCTCCCCCCAGGGACTTCGGGGGATTAAGTCATCCTAAAGGATATATTTATCATATTTTCAACCATTCTGAACAAAATGGCTATCTCAAAATTTTGATCAGATGACTTTGGGAAAAAATGAGCGCGGGAGGGGGGCTAGTTGCCCTCCATTTTTTTTGTCACTTAAAAAGGGCACTAAAACTTTTAAATTCCGATCCAATGAGTCCTCCCACGATATTCTAGGACCACTGGGTCGATACGATCACCCCTGGGAAGAAAAAAACAATAAAAAAACAAATAAACACGCATCCGTGATCTTTCTTCTGGCAAAAAAATGCAAAATTCCACATTTTTGTAGATAGGAGCTTGAAACCTCTACAGTATGGTTCTCTGATACGCTGAATATGATGGTGTGATTTTCATCAAGGTTCTATAGCTTTTAGGGGGTTTTTCCCACTTTTTTCGAAAATCAGCCAAATTTTCTCAGTCGCATAACTTCTGATGGGTAGGACTAAACCTGATGAAAGTTATATATTTAAAATCAGCATTGAAATCTAATTCTTTTGATGTATCTATTGGTATCAAAAACCCGTTTTCTAGAAATTCGGTTACCATTGAGCCGGGTCGCTTCTTACTTACAGTTCGTTACCACGAACTGTTTGATTATTATAAATTGCTGTGTTGAATTTTCTGACCATCGAAATTAGCAACCAGCAATCCCGATTTTCGTTAGCTTAAAATTACTTAGGTACCGAAATTGGCAGACTACTGCCCCGATTCTAGATCAAAATAGGCCCCACCCGGGTACAAAAGCTCCGACTTTACCTTTACCAGCCATTACATTAAGAGCGATCTCAGGCAGTCTTGAAAATGGGTATGGGTGACATCTTCAATTCGAGTTTCACATCTCTTAATTGAACGTAACCTTCCTCTTGGAAGCATAGTATACATTCAGTAGATTCTTTAAAAAACTAGATACAACAAACTTCTGCATATCGTGATTAAAAAACGCAAAAAAAAAGAATTAGCACTTTTTTATACGGAAAGGAGAATAAATGGCTTGCTCCCCTTCCCTCAAATAAAAAACTCTAGGTCTACTTACAACAGCCTCCCCCCCGCACAAAAAGGACAGTTCCAACCTGATCCACCGGCTATGAGGCAAAATATGGTATACTTAAAATATGGAATATACTAATATACAAAATACAAAATACTAATATACAAAATACAAAATACAAAATACAAAATATGGTAAAATTTATAAAATTTGGCACCTTTCACTGAAATTTAGTGACTATCCTATCCAATCTATATTATGAAATATACTTCCTTGTTTTCAGTCATAAAAAGCGTATGCTCTCTTGTGAGCATACAAAAGCCTACTTACTTTTTTTTTGGAAAAGTACACTAGAGAAACCGTTATCAATTATATAGCATCACGTCACTGTTTCTCGATTGGTGATTGGCAGGCTGTTACAACAAGACGTCAACTAAATAAACTAAGGTAAGTATTGTTCATTTTGAGTAGTAATATCTAACAAAGACGGTATATGAATGTGTGAAACCCTGAGCACTTCCAGAAGCCCAGTCTAGAGGTGACTAAACAAAACCTTAATCGGGGGGGGGGCTATAGTTCAGTATCCTCCGCTTTCTGCTAAATCAGTTAGATCAAAAAGTTAGTAGCAGTCGGAATAGTTACGAGAACTCAATCAATGTTTATTACAGTGGGCTCGCAATTTCAGCATTTTTCTGTTTTAAAACGTGACTTAGACTATTAAAATTGGCAAAATACAATTTTTTAGAGACATTCAAAACCATATTTCGTACATAATAGGTCTTTGGGGGGAGGAAGAGAGCATACATAATAAGGAAAAATTTAAGCGAAATGGGAGCTTCTTGGGAGGTTGTAAGGAGGCTTTGAATCGACTGGGATGGAGGAGCGTGCATAGATGTCAAGGCCGTACCCAGGATTGTTTTCGGAGGGGTTTTTACTGAAAAAAAAAATTCGGATAGGGGGGGGGGGGGGTTACACAAAAAAAAACCTCAAAAAACCGCATACAAAATTTGTTTATATCCATTTTTGTTACGTTTTTACGAGTCAGAAAAACATTTCGGGGGGAGGGGGGGTTCAACCCCCCTACCCCCCTCTGAGTACGACCTTGATAGATGTGTTGGCCTCAGGCAGGTTGGTGCTGCGGGGAGTTGTTAGTAGCAGTAGCAACAGTTGGTGAGGAATGATGACTAACCTTTCTATTGCAGCATGTCAGTTCTGTAGAAGCAAGAATATGAGAAATAGTGCCAAAACGATGGAAGAGCATAGCAGTAAACTGGATAACAAGAATCAGGCCAAAGAAGAATACAAAAACCAAACCAATTGGTTCTAGTTGTAAATATTCCTTGTCAATCTGTAATTTAAAATGTGTGGCTATTACGCACAAAAAAAAATATTAAAATATACATTATTGCTATTACGCCTATAGGTTACTACCTGATATTTTCAAACTTCATAAGTAATTGTCAAAAACCATTTGCTGAGGGTTGGATTCAAAGAGAAGATCAATATGGCAATTCATGTTCAATCCCACTTCAATCCTACTGATCTACACTATATTGCATCTTATTATATATTATATTATATCATATTATAGCATAGTCTGAAATAATATTGTAAATTTCAGCCTATCAAAAGTTCCTTTCAAAAGTAAATCTACAATGAGATATAAGCATTACAATCAACACTGGGTTATGTATTCAAATATAAAAAAACAAATTATCACAGTACAGAGGCACTCCTCTAGAGGAGTCTCCTCCGCAATACAGAGTCTGCTCTGGAGACTGAGACGAGTGGTTCATTCCTATTTGTGGCTACGGTAGACATAATAAAAAAAATAGTCCAAAACAAAGTTCTGAGAAGTAAAACGCTCTGCCAAACTCTTGGCCAAAGCAGCAGATTCTTCCCCTCTTTAAAGAGAAGCAAGGGGGTGGGAGGTGAATCCAAAACAAGAAGTGAACCCCATAGGATATTACAATTTTAAATTTAATATTAATTTAAATTTTATTGAATTTTCATCTCTAAAGCATCTATACTAGCGGCCCTCAACCTTTTTTGTTGTTGAAAAACCCCACAAGTACCTCTAAAATCCTGATTCCCCACCCTCCTTGTGACACATGATTACCATTAGAAAGGAGGAACCGTATTTAGAGAAAGAAGCCTAAAAGATCATTAGCTTGGCAAAGGAAATTTTGGATTTCTTTTTAGAAATTAGATTGTCTACCCTGGCCCCCTTATACAAAAAAGTGAAAGTCCCATGTTGGGAACCATGGATCTAACTTTTACACTAAGTGTACTAACTTTTACACTAAGTGGTCAATGAACATTCGTACTATCCTTATTCAGTTGTATCAAGAAGAATAAGGATAAAGAGAAACTTCAGCATAAAGAATAAGAAAACAGACTTAGAAGAAGAAGAAGAAGGCCCAAATGGTCAATGGACAACAAACGACAGACAAAGAGTACGGCATCTAAGTGCAATATCTTACAATATAAAAACAGGGTTGGGTATCCGGGTGACTTTTGGTTATGTATGAAGAAGTTAGTGCGTACTAGAAGCCTGAGAAACTGAAGATAGACGAGCCCAAGCACCAAATTGATTGATGGCATAAAATTATTTCAGTTGGAATTCTGTATTACATACAGTTTGTCTGGGATTCAAACTATCCTTAATCAGTTACATCAAAAAGAATAAGTAGCCAGCATAAAGAAGAGGAAGACAGACTTAGATGAAGAAGAAGAAGAAGATAGATGTTTATAAAAAAAAAAAAATTTAGTGAGAAAAACTTACTATTAGCCTTCCATCATCCGTGAGAGTCGTATTAATTTTTACTCCAAGTGGCCAATGAACATTCAAGCTATCCTTATTCAGTTGCATCAAGAATACAATGAGGATAAAGAGAGCATTCACCATAAAGAAGAAGAAGACAGACTTAGTACGAAGTTCTTTCAAGGCTTCGGCAATTTTTGCCTGGGATTTTTTATCAGCATCAATTGGATATAAATATTTTTCAATAAGATCTACCCAAAACTGTACTTCAGGGCCGTCCAAATAGTCGACGGGACCTCTTTTTAGACCTTTATCTTCGATCCAGTATGGGTTGATGAGGTCATCTCGTTGTTCCTTTTGGGTTGCTGAAAAAAAAATAGCTTATAATTTATTTGTTTAAATTCAAGTTTCTAGAATGATTATTTGCAGTAACCTTAACAGTTTTCTAAGAGAATTTAAAATATAACAGTTGTAGCTAAGCTGTCATAACAGGAAGGCAAAATTTCCAGACGAAATTTTTTTAGATAGCCACTTCTGGCCTAAAACAGCGAGCTATTTAGAAGTCAAATCTTTATTTCTTCTATCGTTAGCAAGCCTTGACCTGGGAAGCAAAGAAGCATATATACTACTACATTGCTGCTAATAATTCATTGCAGCACCGAGCCACCACAGACCAACATCGCTGCACAAGCTCTTCCTCAGACCCCCCCCCCTTTGGAGTTTCAATACCCTTTAAATAATTTATAATGACATCTTCCCAGTCCATTCGGGGTGACCTGATTATTATTTGGTTCCAGATAGATGGCGAAAAAGCAGAGTCTATTGTATTTGATGGCCAAAATAAGATTGAAAATAAATATAACGCGACATGTGACAACCTTAGAGTTTTGGCAGGTGACTTAAATTGAATACATATTTATGAATCATTCAATGTTTATAATATTGTTATTATTAATAAGGTAATAATATAAGTTAACAATAATAATATTATTTTGGTAACAGAGGTGCAAGGCATCCCTTCAAAACTAATTTCAATAAAAAGAAAACTTTTAGTTCATTCTTACCAGACAAAATCTATTTGACAGATTTCTACATTTGCTTCCAGTTTAACCTCATACATCTCCCTCCCTATTGCCTGAAGATATCCAGAGCTATATACAAAAGTTTGCTGGTTTTCCATATTTGTATTATAAGCAGTAAATAAAAGGAATGTAAAAAAATAGTAAGCTTTTGGATAGAGGCTACAAAATGTAATTTTGGGTATTTGTTCGAATAGTTATCTGGACTGCCTTATTAATTGAAAATCAGTAAAAGTGCAATTAATATTCATTGTCGTTGCTGAACCTCGTCTAAGTAAGAATTAAACTTATGGACCAGTGTCATTTTCTATTTTTCTGCGTTTCAGCTTAAAAACACAAGAACAATATAAACAATAATAATAACAATACACTTATAAACAATGATATTCCTTAAAATCAATTATCGTCATTGGCAATGCCGCGCCTCAACAAGAAAATAATAACACTATTAAATTGAGTTTATCTTCAATTTATTAAGATCTAGATTGTATCCAGAGGTTACCGTTTATTTGAATCCAACCGAAAATTTTCCAAAAAGTAGGCAGATTCTTTAACCGTGTGGTAGTACAGCAGATTGATAATCTGCTTGGCAATACGGGGCCGCGGGTTTGGTTTCAGCTGCCATTAGGCGTTAGGCGACGGGCTTGCTGCCTGTCCCTGTAAAAAAATATCCAGCAACCGAAACTTCAATCCGACACCGTATGTGCCGTCAATGGCCCTGGAGGTTCTCTATTCCTTATGTTTTAGGCAATTTGTTTGAAACTATGTGATTTGAAACTATTTCTAGATCACAAAAAGGCTTCAAGTCTAAAGATATAATATATACACATATACATTTTGTTCTTTTCTGGCAAAATTGAGTCTTTTAATTTTAGCAAAATGAAAAGGAAAAGATAAAACGCTAATAATGTAGAATTGAGTTTTCCAAACTATTTCCCAAGACTTCCCAAACTCTCCTCGTAAACTTTTTTTTAATAAGATCTACAACCCAAAAGAACACCGTTAATAATACAAATAAGATACTTAATAATAGTAGTAATGTAATAATAACACATAATCAGAGGCAACGCTATAGCATTGCCTATAGTAAAGGCCATATGGATCCAATGCTATTTTTCCAGAGGCACTTCATATAGAAGGGGTCTTCGTACACATTGGAGGCAGCTCATTCAATTGGAAACAGGAAGTTCTAGTGTCCTTTTTAAGAGTCAAAAGTGATCAGAGGGCAACTAGCCCCATCCCCTCCCCCCACGCCCTTTCCCCCCAAAAACATTCGATGGAAATTGAATCGATGGAAAGATGGCCATTTTTTTCAAAATAGTTCAAAGATCAGATAGCAAAAACTCCGGTGTAACACAACCCTCCAGGGCACTGGCGTGGGCAATGTAAGTTAAAACCTGAGGGCATATATGGTTCTTATGGAAGGGATGCTCGTATAAATTTAAGAGAGGGCCCATTTGATTGGAAATTGAAAGTTCTAGTTCACCTTTTAAGAGACAAGAGATTGGAGGGCAACTAGCCCCCTCTCCCCCTCGCCCTTTTTCCCAAAATGCATCCGATAAAAATTTTGACATAGCCATTTTGTTAAAAATTGTTCAAAGATCAGATAACAAAAACTCTGGTGTTGACACAACCCTCCAGGGCCCCGGGGTAGGTGTTGTAAGGTATTCCCTGGAGGCATATATGGTTCTTATGAAAGGGATGCTCGTATAAACTTCAGAGAGGGCCAATTTGATTGGAAATTGAAGGTTCCAACCAAATGGGCCAATAAATGAAAATAGTATAAACATTGGATAACAGAAACTCCAGGGTCGACACAAACCCGCAGAGCCCGGGGGCAGGTGTTTTAAGTTATGCCCTGGGGGTAATAAGGTTTTTATGTAATGGTTGGTCATATAAACTTCAGAGGTGCCTCATTTGACTGGAAATTCAAAGTTCTACATGCCTTTTTATGAGTCAAAAGGGATAAGAGGGTATCTAACACCCCCCCCCACACACACACCCTTGTTTCTCCAAATGTATCTGATCAGATAACACAAAAATTCGGGGTCAACATACCTCCCCCCCCCCCCCCAGAACCCGGAGGAAGGGTTGTAAATTATGCATTGGGGCATATCAAACTTTCATGGAAGAAGTGGTCGTATAAACCTCGGAGGGGACTCAAATAACTGGAAATTGAAAGTTCTAATTCTCTTTTTAAGATTCAAAAGTGATCCGATTGCAACTATCCCCCTCCCCTCCCAACCCTCTTTTCCCCAAATACATCCGAACTAATTTTTTATATAGCCATTTTGTTCAAAATAGAGTAAAGATCCTATAACAAAACTCCAGGGATAGCACAGCCCCCCAGAACCTGGGGGCAAGTGTTGTAAATTAGGTTCCGGGGGTATATAGGGTTTTTATGGAAGGGACGGTAGCATAAACTTTGGAAAGGGCTCATTTAATCGTAAGTTAGAATTTATTGAGTCCTTTTTAAGAGTCATGAGTGATCGGAGGGCAACTAGTCACCCCCCTCCCTCCCACAGTCTTTTATTCCCCAAATGCATCCAAAATAAATTTTGAGATAGCCATTTCTTTCTAAATAGTTGAAAGATTAAATAACAAAAACTCGGAGGTCGACACAACCACCCAGAGCCCGGGGGAAGTGTTGTAAGTTATGCCCCGGGGGCAGATAAGGTTTTATGGAAGGGGTGGTTGCATAAACATCAGAGGTGGCTCATTTTATTGGAAATTGAAAGTCCTAGTTACCATTTTTAAGAGTCCTCAAAAGTGATTGGCGGGCGTATACCCCCTCCACACACCATCTTTTCCCTAAATACATCTGATAAAAATTTTGAGATAGCCATTTTGTTTGAAATAGTCCAATGATCAGATGACTAAATTTTGGGATTAACATACCCCCTCCCCCCACCCCCAAAACCGGGGGGAAGGGTTGTAACTTATGCCCCAGGGACATACAAATTTTTTTATGGAGGAAGCAGTCCTATAAACTTCGAAGAGGACTCAAATGATTAGAAATTGAAAGTTCTAGTTCCATTTATATGAGTCAAAAGTGATACGATAGCAAATGGCCTCCCCCCACCAACCCTAAGACCATAAGATTCCGATGTTTTTTCCCCAGAGGCACTTCATATGGAAGGGATAGGTTTTTGACTTTTACAGTGAGAGGAGGCAAAACCCAAACTCCTGTTTGTAGTGAGTTTTGTTCGTTTCAAGCTTGATTTGAATATTCAATTTAAATTTCACTCGTTTTAAGATTTATTTATTCATTTATATTAGTACCTATTGTATGTTTGTTTGCTATGATTGTTTTTTTTTAATTTCTGTTCGTTTTAGGTTTTATTTATACTTCAATAGCATAATATTTTTGTTCGTTTTAAGCTTGATTTGCAAACTTAATTTAAGCTTTACTCTTTTTGAGATTTATTTATTCCTTTATATTAGTATCCATTGTATGTTTGTTTGCTATGATTGTTTATTTAATATTTGTTCGTTTTGGGTTTTCTTTATACCTCAATAGCATAATATTTTTGTTCGTTTTAAGCTTGATTTGCAAACTTAATTTAAGCTTTACTCTTTTTGAGATTTATTAATTCATTTATGTTAGTATCTATTGTATGTTTGTTTGCTATGATTGTTTAGTTAATTTTTGTTCGTTTTGGGTTTTCTTTATACTTCAATAGCATAATATTTTTGTTCGTTTTAAGCTTGATTTGCAAACTTAATTTAAGCTTTACTCTTTTTGAGATTTATTTATTCATTTATATTAGTACCTGTTGTATGTTTATTTGTTATGATGGTTTATTTGATTTCTGTTCGTTTTGGGTTTCATTTATTCTTTAATAATAATTTCTGGTCGTTTTGAGTTTGAGTTATTATAGGTTTCTATTTCTTCTGATCTTAATTTTAATATGGCCTTTACTTTTCTTTAAAAAACTTCTTTTTCGGAAAGTTTTTTTTTTAAATTAATCACTGATAAAATAAGAATACTTACAATAACAATACTAACAACGATAAAATAACAATACTAACAATACTCACATATAGAAGCTGCATCATGGTCATCTTTACTCTTTTGCGTCCGAACTTCGTCATCACTTTCTTCTTCTGTTAAAGCACCCAGGTGTTCTGCATGGGCTCCACGATTTGAGCTACGAGATGCACTACGTCTCCTTCCTGGTGCTACACCAGTCGGATCCACCATCCTCTCAATCGAATCCAGTCTCTTGGTAAGCACCTCCAAGGATTCGGCAATACGAACGAGCTGCTGCTTCTCATCAATTGGCTTCCGGTGTGTGCACAACATACATCGAAATAGATTTGCAAAACTGAATTCAATTGATCCTTCCTCTTCAGGCCCTGCTGTTTTGTGTATCAGACCTTCGAATGAAGAAAAGACGAATTAATTAGTTTTAGAATATAAAAGATACAAATTTATTGAAGTAAATTATCCCAAGCTCTAAAAGACTCGAGTACATTTTTTTAGTGAAGTAAATTCAAAGCTAACAAGGTTATGTACAAATAAAGAAAATTGTCAAACAGGGATTAAACAAAAGAAGGAGAAGAAACAGAAGGAGAAGGAGAAAATGATTTTACATAATTTTGATTTGTTATTCTTATCTTTATTTTCAGGGGTGAACGTTTTTTTCTAACCAAACAATGGAATAATAAACTTAGAACAAAGGATAGACAGCTTGGGAGGATGGGAAAGAAGGTTGTGTTTCAAAATAAGAAAGATTTCCGGAAATAAAAAGTGTTAAAAAATAGAAAAACAAAGAGGTACCCTAATACCCACAATTCAGAAACGTCAGACATGTTAAGAAACAAGATAAGAGAAAGAGATAAGAATTACTTTTGTATCGTTACATTTCATTCAAACTGAGAAATATTTTCTAATTTTTCTTTGAGAAAGCGAATATAGGCAAAATTTAAAATATGAATTCGAAGCAAAATCAAAATTTTAGTATTTTGACAGGGCTAGCCGAAATGGTGGGTAAATATGCCATTAACTTGGTAAGAAAGAGAGGGGGGGGTAAACAAATTGAAGGGTTTGTTTCAAATTTATTTTTCAGCAGTAATTGAATTCATCTAGCAATCTCGCTAGGATATACAACTTCGGTTCCAAGGGGTATTGCGACTTTTGATCGTCGTAAATATACTTATACGGACGAAATTTACTTTTCAAGAAAAATGAACGTAGCATTTTCATTTTAAAATGGTAGGATATTTAAAACTAATTGCAGATACAGATACGACGAATAATGCGATGCTATATTCGTCAATAAACGTACAGTTCAATCTACTCTGAAGCAATTTTTTCACGGACAGGCTCAGGTAGGTACTCTTCTTCTTTACGTAGTTCTTCTCGCAGATTTATTTTACCTAAACGATCATCAACAGCAGCTCAGATACCTTTTTATCAATCCATTCTACTATGGAACTCTATCTCTTTTTATGTCCCCCTATCTCTCTCCGCGAAGGCAGTTTCTCGGGTCTTTCCAGTCCAGTGATTTTTCTCTCTGCTTTGTTTATTTTTTCTCTTTCTCTTTTCATATTGTTTCTCCTTTTTGATTCTATCCCAACTGATATATCTCTCTCCTCTTCTTTTAAAATTATCTTCAGGAACCTTCCTAACTGTTAAAGTCTTCGTCTTTATTTTTGTTCCTTTTTTTTATGTTCTAATGCCAACTTGGTCTTTCCTGTTTTTTCTACTCTCTTGGTTTCTATTTATCACTATTATTATTATTACTATCTGTTTTTTAAGTTTTTTTTTAGTTTTGTTTAAATTTTGTTTAAGTTTAGTTTAAGTTTTGTTAAGTTTTAGTAAGTATTCAAGTGTTCATTCTCCTTCATCTTCATTTTATATGTAGTGTGTGGTTTAGCGTATTGTCCATGGTTCTTTCAGTATTTTATTATTGTATTGTGTGGCCCACAACAGGCCACGCTTCTTGGGCCGATTAGCCAGTTTACGTTTTTAGTAGTGGTTTAGAACTGATAAAATGATCGATGATTGATTGATCAATAATGTCTGGACAAGACACATTGTCTTAGTTTATATCTCAAATAAATATTCTTTATCAGTTAGCATAAATATTATAAAATAAGATACCAGAAATCAATGCTTGACTATAAACATAACAGGTTAAAATTAAATAAAACCTAACAACGGTTAGGTAAAAAATTAAATTAAATTAAAAAAAATAAATTATTAAATTTTTATTAAATTAAATTAAAAATTAAATTAAATTAAATTAAATTAAATTATTATTAAATTAAATTAAAAAATTAAAAAAAAAAATTAAACCTAACAACGGTAAAAAATTAAATAAAACCTAACAAATAAAACCTAATAAAACCTATAAAATTAAATAAAACCTAACATTTCTTTATTACCTAACAACGACCTTTCTTTAGCTTGTCTCTGCGCTTCTTCAGCCTCCTTCTTTTCTTCCTCCAGCTCTTGCGTTGATTTCTTTGTTTGCATTTCTCTGGTACCCCAAGAGACATTGTTCAAGTTAATAATGGAATATAAAATCAATAAGAGATACATAGATGGAATTAATAGCAAGTAGAGAAGTCCAGGTATAATACAATAGAATTCTTGAGGATGTATACACGCGGCAATGAAGAACGAACCTAAAAAACAATATTGTTATTGATACAATATTGTTAACGTATACAATAACATAAACAGCAATAATATTGTTAACATAAAATACCATGGGGGAAAAGAGATATTACGGTCAGGTCCCTTTTAAAAAGTGAGCTTTATTTTCACTGGTATATTTTTTTGACATATTTCCATAAGCCAATCACACTATTTTTATTTCTGAAGAGAAGAATAGCCCCACGTCTGTACAGCCAGTTCACTAGTGCTACTAAGACTACAAAGATTCTGCCACGTCCTATAGCCGGTCGGTGCTACTACTTCTTGGGATTTCCCTACGAATTTAGGATTTCAGTCGTAAGGTTGGGATCTTAGAAAAACTATGTACTAAACAGTGCCCTTAAAATATTATACTTTGGTGAGCAACCAATCTGGACATTTTTTTAATAGGCTACAGATGAAACAGAAGAGTGTTTCAAAAATACTTCTCTTTTGTGCCTGTAGAGAAAGAGATAGTATGTTACTTATTCTATAAAAAAAAAAAAAATATATTAATAGAAGATGACACAAGAGACACAAATGCAATATGTTACGGCAATTGAGTCATTTTCAATGCATTTCTACCCCAAAAAAATTATAGGTTATATCAGTCTAAATTAAAGAATGGTTTGCAGTGGTGACAACACACAAACGATGGTGGTGTAGGCAAAATATATTTTTCAAAATCTAGTAGGCAGCGGAGAATTTCGTTTTTTTCGAGTTTCTTTTTTTTCAATGAAAATACTAAAAAGGTCTTTTTCAAAGAAAATATCAAGAAGAAATTATTCATAAGAAAATACCAAAAAAGATCATTTTTCGAAGTCAAGATGGACAGAAAATCGAGGAGGGCAGATAACCCCCTGTCTCCTTCCTATTTACACCATTTAAGACACAATGTGATTACACCATTATGTAAATGAAGTTTAAAAAGCTACATGTCTAGACTAACTCCAGCAAAGTGACAATATCTGAATTATTCAATTCATTAATTAATACTAAGGAATACAACACAATAAATTAAACAAACACATAATTCCGAATTGATTTAGAAGTGGTACTGTATGACAATCAGTTGAAACCAAAGATTAAGAATACGCAACTACAAAAAATTATTAAAGGAAAGTAAATATAAGTAATAATTAAAATACACTAAAATACCTGAAAGGGCTATCAAGAAAATAGCAGACGGCGACCCGATTCCGTCCTCGCCTAACTGCAAAGCAGTACCGACAATAACAGCCATCATGATCAAAGCATATCCAGCAGAAAGAAGCTGAGCAGCAACAAGCTAAAATGAAAAGTCGAATTAGGCTCTGTCTTGATAAGCGAAGTAAAGGTCATATGATATTCATTTCATTCATTGTTTAATTTTCATTTTCATTCATTTCAATTTCATTTCTCTTGTTTGTTTAATGTTGAAATTTTTCATTTTTCTTATATTTTTCTCTCTTATAATTGTTCATATTTGTTGTGCGTGTTTATTTAATTTCTTGTGTTTATTTAATATAAAAAAAAAATTTTTACAGTAAGTATTTAATTGTTTTTACTCCACATTATAATACCTGTATAGTATTTTTGTGGGTAATAAATAAATTTTTATTATTATTATATCTTAAGAAGCTTATATGCAAAATTTAGAGAGCAGATTTTGACTTGGTATATAACGACTACGAAAGGCAACGCCATTTTTCCTTTATTAGTCTCCTTATTGGTGGATGTCAGACGATTAGAAAAGACCCCGCCGTCTTGATTTTTTATGAACAAATATCTATTCTGAACCTATTACCGAGTATCGCTAAGCGTTATTACCGCTTAATATCGGTAAATTGAAATATCGCTTAAGCATTATTACCACTAATCACCGTATTCACGTTATTACTCAAAGATGAAATCCTGATTACTGCTAGTTGCCGATTAAAGCAACCATTACATCAATTATGATGTGGTTTAAGGTGACTGAACAGGCGGCATGCTGCGCAACAGTAATTTTACAGGATGGAGAAGAAAAAAAAACACATTTTTTGTTGGTTGTTTGCAAAATGAATAACGGTTAGTTGCAAAAATACAAAAGTAACATTACAACGTTATTTGCATGTCAAATTTTGAACAAGTATTAGAGCCCAAAAACTAGTTGTTTTTTTCTTCTTTTTTTTCTTTTTCTTTTATTTTGTAAGAAACTTTATGCCAGCTGAAAAAAAAAAAAAAAAAAAAAAAGTTTCTTTACAATGTTGATGTAAAAGCTTAAAATTCAGACCATTCAATCTTAAATTTTCTCAGGAGCCAAGCAAGTTACAACGAAACAGGACGAACCACTCAAATGAACATATCATAGGCAGCGCCAAGCTGCCTAAGTAAAGAACGATGTTGGCACAATGTATTATTATTTATATATTTTTCATACCAGGGCACTTTGTATCGAAGAAGTTGTCGTAGAAACTATGAAAAGGGCTTATTTGATTAGAAATCGGAAGGGCTTGTGCCTTTTTGAACAGTCGTAAGCGGTTTGAAGGCAACTAGCACCTCTACCATGCCCACCATATCCCCTAACACATCCAATCAAAATTTTGAGATAGCCGTTTTGTTCAGCGTTGTTATTTCCAGATAGAAAATATGTTTTTGAGGAGGAAACTCCCCCACAACCCTTAGGGCAAGGGTTTTAGGTTATGCCCTGGGGGCATATATGAACGATGTTGGCACAATGCATTATTTATTATTTTTTCCTTTAGACCAGGGCACTTCGTATCGAAGAAGTAGTCGTAGAAACTTCGAAAAGGGCTTATTCAATTGGAAATTGGAGTGGCTTGTGCCCTTTTTAATAGTCGAAAGTGATTGGAAGGCAACTAACACCCCTTCCACGCCCATCATTTCCCAAAAAACATCCAATCAAAATTTTTGAGATAGCAATTTTGTTCAGCTTAGTTGATTTCCAGATAGAAATTATGTTTTTGAGGAGGACACTCCCCCACAGCCCTCAGGGAAAGGGTTTTAAGTTATACCCTGGGGGCATGTAAGTTTTTTTTACAGAAATCGTTGTCGTAGAAACTTCAAAAAGGGATCATTCGATTGAAAATTCAAAGGGCTAGTGCCCTTTTTAAAAGTCAAAGTGATTGGAGGGCAACTAACAACCCTCTCGCGCCCATTTTTTCCCCAAACACATCCAATCAAAATTTTAAGATAGCCATTTTGTTCAACGTAGTTGAAAGTTCTGGAAATTAGGTCTTTGAGGATGACAGCCCCCCGCAGCTCTCAGGGCAAGGGTTGTAAGTTATGCCCTGAGGGCATTTGCACTTTATTGAAAAAAAACAAGAATGTGCATTGTCAGTTTAATATACATATACTGATATTTAGTAGTCAAAATGTTAATATTATTTGATTTATCAAAGTTATAAAAGTAAAAACATTTATATTTTTTTCAGTAAAGTGCAAATTGTTTTCTGGCCTTGGGAAGGCATAGGGGTTTTCAGCCAAACTTATGCTAATCTCTGCTCGTTTTGAGTTTGACTTGGGTATTTATTGTAATTTCTGTTTGTTTTGGGTTTCATTTATTTATCGATGCTGATTTGTGGTAGTTTCAGGCTTGGTAGATTATTTTATTTTATTTTTGCTCATTTTTTTGTTTAATGGAGTTCTTTACTTTTCTTTGAAAAACTTATTTTGAGGAAAAAGTTTTTTTAATTAATTCCGTTAAATAAGGCATATTATAGATCTAAGCATTATATAATGCCTTTCAAATTCAGTTGCGACAATTAACAAAAATTTAGGAAGAGGGAAAAAAATCAAAATCAGGGCCGGGCAAGTTTATCTTTTTTTGTTTAATTATCTCAATGAAAATACCAAAAGGCATTTTTCAATGCAAGTACCCTTAAAAAGGGCATTTTTAGATCTAGGAGGGGGGGGGGTCATACAGTAACCCTACTGTTCAAATTTCCGCAGGTGAATTGATGGTTTTATGCATCTTCCTACAAAAAAAATTCCCCTTATAGCAATGGTTTCCACATATAGTTATTAATTTGATATTTCCCAGCTTTACCAACCAAAATTCTTATGAGAATGTCACCAAATGTTAGTAGAAAGAAAATTACCTTGAAAATTAACTGAATCAAATATGATCAGGATTTAAGAAAAAAAAAATACCTAAAAGTTATTAGGATTACTCTGATTAGCTCTATTCAAATTTGATTTTAGCGCCACCTTGATGCTAAATACCTTTATTGTTTTCTGCCAAAAAAAAACCCTAAAAGAACTTGCTTCTAAATATAGATCAAAGTTATTAACATGAAGAAAAAACAGCTAATAGATGTTGCTCAACGTGAAGCAAATAACATGGAGGTGAGAAAGTTGAGGGGGCATCATGAGCCTTGTCCCCCTGGAGCCTTGCCAGGAAATTTCTTGAACGGGTAGACGGGAGCAAATGTTACTAGTAGCTTTGTTTTCAGTCATTTTAAATGATTTCACACCCCCCCCCCCACCCCATTCGCGTTTACATGCAAAACAAATCAATACAAACGTCGCAATGGGGTAACGATTGTGTATAGGGCTGGTCACCCAAGAAAAAGAAAAAAAAACATAAAAATAAACACGCATCATTCTTTCCAGAAAATAGGTAAAATTTAGTGTTTTGAACATAGTGGCTTGAAATCTCTACATTACACTGTTCTGATATGTTCTTGAACATGCAATTTTCATTAAGATTACTTACCCTTTTTGGATGCTTTACCCCTTCTCCAAAAATCAGACAAATTGTTTCAAGCTCCTATCTTTTGGGGAGTAGCTTTACATATCTAGAATTACCATAAAATGCTGATTTATTTATGTATATAATATTATGGAAAATCTTAGTTTTTACAGTTTCGTTTACTGTTAGCATGACTCTTAGAGTTCGTTATTTTGAAATGTTTGATGACTCATACCGGAAAAGGAAGAATCAAAATGACATACCTGCCAATTACTTTTACACGTAAAACAAATCAACATGAATGCCACAATGGGATAAAGGTTGTATGTAAAGCTGGTCCAATTGTCAATCTTAAATGCTGCTACAAACGCACCAACCAACATAAGAAAAATCGTGCCCGGGCCAAGGATCGTACCACCAATTAACATCGTCTGAAAATTAAGTTTGGGATTATATAAAACCACATAATAAGAAATTAGAAAGACATGAAACTGAAGAAAAACAGAGAAACAAATTGTAAAGAAAATTTGAAGAGGTGAATAAGAAAATGAAAAAATGTATTCTAAAAAAAGGCCTTAGTCTTCCAAAAATGTTAATGTTAGAATGTTTTATTACTTTCCTGATTGTTCCTTATGTTTCATGTTTGATTTTAATAAGACAAGATCCAAAACTCACTTGGTTACCTGCTCAAAAGTGGGACGTTAAGGGGGCATCTCCTTAGAATTAGGCTTTTCCGAAGAGTAACCATGAAAATATTTTTTACATTTCGATCTTAGCTTACTAAAGTATTATATACAGTATTATTGCAAAATAATGATCTGTTTATTACTAAAATGAGAGGTCGGCAAATTAAATCGGTAAAAAGTGCATTTTGTCTGTTTTTTTATTTTTACACGGGGAAGGAAGACCTTCATTGGAACCTCAAAGGGGAGGGGGGATGAGTGGCATTATAAAAATGAGTTTTGTGATTATATAAGACTACATAATAAGAAATTGAGAAAGACAAGAAGCTAAAGAAAAACAGAGAAACAAATGTAAAGAAAATCTAAAGAGTTGAATAAGAAAATGAAAAAAATATTTTCAACCAAAAGGCTTTAGTCTTCCAAAAATGTTAATATTAGAATTTTTTATTACTTTCGGTATTATTCTGTTAATCTGACCACACTCAAGAAGTTTGATCTATTTGTTATAATTAAAAATAGTTTTTCTCTCTGCATTTGGGGATAATTAGCTTAGGCTCGGTGAAATAAAACTACTATGCAGATATAATTTGATTAAATATTTCATATATAGAGTTGGTATTTTGGTTAGGTTAGGTATTTAATATAATAAGTTCTGAGCCACCTGCTTTCCATAATTTTCTTTTGTAATTTCCATAATTTTGTTTCTAAAGTATTATATTTTCATCATAAGTTGGTATATTAAATTATGATTAACCTAACTTCAATTCTTGAGTGTGGTCGGGATAACAGAAAAGTACCTTATTTTCCTTATTGTTCCTTACTTTTCCTGTTTCATTTGCCTACTTTTTAAATTTGTGCCCCCCTTCAGTTTCACAAAAAGAAACAGAGAAAGAAATAGAGAGAGAAAGGGAAAGAGAGACAGAGATTTCAAATGTACTTCAATTGCAGAATTGCATATTTTTAGTTGCTTATCCCCCGCCTGATTGACGCCTGATCGACACCCAAATGCATATCGATGCTCCTTCTGAATCAAAATACTGATTTGTTTCTCTTTAAATTCAAAGACAAAATAAATTTATCGTCATCCCCCGGAAAGCTCTATGGCATTGAAAATCATCTGAAAACGTAACTGCTGCCACTACAAACCCTTTGGAGATAGTTAAAGGAGATAGTGATAAAAACAAAAACTGCCAAAAGAGGCACAGAGACGTTATATGTTCAAAACCGTTTAAAAAGAAACAAGAAATTAATCAAAGCTCTGAAATTCCATCAATATTCATTTTTTAAATTGGTTGAAAGGTAACACCAATGATGGTGCAGGAAATTTGTTCCAGATAAAATAAAACAATTAAGGAATGGGAATATGCTCTTACAGAGGGAGTGAAATGAATCTTAGAGAGTAAAACGAAAAAGAGAGATTGAATATATTCTCTTATAAAGGGAGTGAAATGAATCAGAACTTTGAACAAATTTCAAAAATCAAGAAGAAAAAGGAATACAATCAAGGGTCCCGGGAAGGTCCCTATGGAGCTGTAAAAAATAATTATTGACAATAAAAAGTATGAATTGATTTAAGATCAAATTGAAAGTCAGTGAATTAACCAACCAATTAGCATGTATTAGACACAGAAAGTGGTATCTGATAATTACTCGAACTCTAAGTGAGTCAAATAAGTTTGAATAATAATTATATAGAAGATATGATTTATACGGCAATGAAACATCTATATAGAATAAATAAAAAGCAATGGAAAGATCACTTGGTAAGCCTGTTGGTCTAGGGTGGGTAGGCTCAGCTTCTCACTGGGGAATATGGGTTCAATTCCCACACCAGCAGCTATTTTTCAAGCAATTATCTTTAATTACACTTTAAGTGAAAGTGGTTTCTCTTTAGAACACCCTTAAAACAAATTGCTACCTGATAGAAAATATAGGGCACAGAAATATTGTCATTAATCTTAACAGTTCGTCTGTAGTCAACAAGCAGGTCCATAATATTAGCTATGGTTGAGGGTACCCATCTACGACGTTGGTTATAAAATTCATTGAAGCCCTCAGGACAATGTGTAAAGGCATCAGAAGCAGCTGAATATTCCACACGATATCCTCTTTGAAGTAATAGCGTACAGAGCCATCTATCTTCACCTAAAATTGAAAATGGAATCTTCAGATTCTGAACTATCATTCATACAATCTTCCAGTAATTAAAAATAGTGATCAAGTTCAAGTATGAATCTACAGACCTGACTATCTTATGAACAAGGCAAATTTTGGATAAACAGTAAAAACGACAAGTTTTATTAAATGCCAAACAAGACCTTTCAAAACAGCATTCTAAAACACACACCAAAATATAGGAACTTAAAAAATAATCTTTCCCCCCCTCGCAAAAAAAAAACAACATAACAGAAAAAAAGACAAACAACTTGATATTTGCTCGTTTTTCATCACTTCATTAACATATTTGTAAGCACATCACAATACAGGAACTTAAAGAATTATCTTCTCCCCCCCCCCAAAAAAAGTGACATAGAAAAGAAAATCATATTTGAAATTCTCTCGTATTTATCATTTCATTAATATTTTTGCAAACATGAAAGATTGTGGTATATAAAGCTGTGTGCAGCTTCCCCGGGAATCACAGTGCTTTGCTTTCAGAAAAACAAATTCTTAAATGAGAAAACTGCCAATCCCCTACTAGAATATGTGCCACATCCTCGACTCCTGGATTCAATCTGGGGCACGAGTAGTCTTCATGGGCGCCCATATGGGGGGGGGGGGGGGGGGGCTCCCGCCCCCCCCCCCCTGGCTGAATGATACTGCCTTATTTTTATATTTTGTTGTGAGATTTCTATTATATAGCATTAAAAGTGCCAATTAGATGAGGTTTGCCCCCCCCTGGAATTCAGCTTATGGGCGCCCATGATAGTCTTCCTTTCAGGCCAGCCTCTTTCAGTCAAATAGTTTAGTCCTATTCGCTTTATGATAGACATTTCACTCGAATTCGAAACATGATCCTTAGAATCTCGAACAGTATACCTAATTTAAAATCAAATTCAAAACTAGAAACCCCTAAATATGACGTAGATAACGTCTATCACTGTTATCATCATCACTGTCTATTGAAAGGATTTTATCCCTATTTGAACTTTTATATATCGTAGAAACCCCTTTAACATGGGAACAAAAATTCCACGTATCTACTCTCCTTACTTGCCTCCTTACTATTTCCTTACCCCTTACTACCTCCTTACTTGCCTGGTTCCTAATCTGAATTTCCTGGTTCTCCATTCTGGTCCTAAGCCGATACTAAATAAAAAAAAAAGTTTTTATTTCAACTGAAAGTAAGAAGCAACATTAGAACTTAAAACGAAAAGAACTTATTACATATATGAGGGCAGTTGTCCCCTCTTGAATACCTCGTTCTTTACACTAAAGATTATTGTTGCTCAAATTATTTAAGAATAACTCATGAAACACAAGGGGCGTTTAATTAAAACAATAAGATTTTTTTGTAGTTCTAAAATAAAATTTTCGCGTAAAGAGCGAGGTATTAAGGAGAAAGTAGCCCCCCCCCCATATACGTAATGATTTCTGTAGGTTTCAATGTTTAATATGGCTCCTTATTTTCAGTTGAAAAAACTTGTTTTTTTTTAAATTAATTCCTGATCGTTTATTAAATAATGCCCGAAATCCACCTCCCCTTCCATGGAAAATTCCCTCGCCCAGCGCAAAATTCCTCCTTGGAAAGATATTCAAACGTATCCCCCCTCCCCTGCCCCCGTACCAGACCCCCCCCCCCCCGGAAAATATGTGTATACTTCCCAATAGCCAATGGGGCTAATGGGCTAAATGAGAATTATGGTAATTCCCATTGCCATTGCTATATGTAAGCAATGGACAAAGTTCATAGCTTGCAGCCCTTCTCCAGGGGGCTTTTGGGAGTCATTGGGAGTCAAGTCATCCTCAAAGACAGTAATTAGATTTTTCGACTATGCTGAAAAAATGGCTAACTCAAATTTTTAATCTGACGATTTTGGAAAAAAGGGGCTCGGAGACTGGCTTCCCTCCAATATTTTTGGTCACTTAAAAAGGGCCATGGAATTTTTGATTTGCGATCAAATTAACCCTCTCCATATCTTCTAGAATCGCTAGTTTCATACCATCGTCCCTAAGGAACAAAATAAATAAACACGAATTCGTAATCTTGCATCTGTTAAAAAATGGAAAACTTCACATTTTTGTAAATAAGAGCTTGAAATCTCTACAATAGAGTTCTTTGATATTCTGAATCTGATGGGTAATTTTAATTGATTGATAGTGATTGGGAATATTAAACTTGATGAATTTTACATATTTTGAATAAGCCTCAGAATTTGATTCTTTTGGTGTATCCATTGTTATCAAGACTCGCTTTCTTAGAGTTTCGGTTACTATTGAGCCGCCTCGCACCTTACTTACAGTTCTTTACCACGAACTGCTTGACATAAGCGATTCATCCTTCACTCACTATCCTGGTCCCTCATTCCAAATATAGAATAGTCCTGTTTCATCTAATAAAGCTTTTATTTGGTACAGCCATGACCTTTACAATTTTGACCAGAGTATCTCCGAGTAAGCTGCATTTGCTAATCTATCTACCGGTAGGCTAGCAACATTAAGCGAGTACCCTATCATTTGAACAAATAAACTTTCAAATGGGGATAAATCCATTTATTTAGACAGTGAAAAAACAGGTACAAAAGTCCAGATATTTCGGTCACATATACAGCGACCGTCTTCAGTAGAAATACTAAAAACAACACCTAATTTAAAGGTTTTATGTCGAAAATACGTCGTATATATGTGGAAATGAGACAAACCAAGTAAACATCTATAGACTCAACATCTGGTTTCCAATTAGAAGACACGGAAAGCTTTGCCACTTTCATTGGAAATTTGTTTTACATTTGGGCAATATTAAATAAGAAAATTTACATCAAGAACTTTGTCAATGAACTCTCTCTGAAAATAATCTGAAATAATCCGGAAGTTCATTATTTTGTGAGTGACCCGAAAAGGTATTTATTTTGTTGTATATAAATATGCTAGTTTCAATTTTATTATTTTAGTATTTCTACTGAAGACGGTCGCTGTATATGTGACCGAAATATCTGGGCTTTTGTACCTGTTTTTCCACCGTCTAAATAAACGGATTTATCCCCATTTGAAAGTTTATTTGTTCGTCTTAGAACGGCAGTGTGGTCTAAGAAAAAACACCTAATTTAAAGGTGTTATGTCGAAAATATGTATAATTTGAATCAGTCAACTTAATCTAAGAGAAACTAAACTTATTTCTCGTTTTATAGCCGATTATTTGTTGTTATAATATTTATGTTTTTTCAAAAAATTCAGAGCCAGGGTAAGGGGAAATTATAAAAGCTACTTACTAACCTAAACCATGTATAGGCAAGCTTTTCACTCTTGTATGCTAAAAAGGAACCCTAATGCACAATGGAGTTATCAAATAGGAAAAAAATTAGTTCGCTTGAAAATTGGGCACAAAAAAGGGGGGAAAAAATTATGCATCTTCTAAACTTCAAACTGGAAATCTGTGCGACAACGGAACCACAATTTATAAAATAAATTTAGTTTTGGGCACGGGCCTCACAAGAATAGAGATATATCTGAACCAATCGGATGTCTCAGAATTTTCAGTCGGTATGGGCTTGACCCAGGTCGATAAACATTTTAATTTGGAGGAATTTTGGGGTAATAAGAATCGGCAAACTTTGTTTGAGCAATGATCTATATTTATTGGTTAAGTATAAAGCTTTCTAATAGTTATAAACCTAGTGTCTCAGACATTTTTTCGATATTTTTATTAAGGTATTTCCGTAGCTACGATAAAAATGAGCTGAACCTTATATCTCAGACCACAACAGCAAATACTACAGCAACCATAACCACAACAACAGTGCCGAGTAAAAAAAATGATGACAAAAATAATCAAAAATCATAGGATTTTATTGGGAAATCCATCACGATATCCTAGTGCAAGAAAAACATAGCAGGAAACAGCATATCCCCTTACAAAGGGGATATAAAATAGTGGGAAGGGCACACTTGTAAAAAAAATTGGAACTCTACTCTGACTAAACTTGGTACTTTTTGTTGCCGGTTTGGGAGTGGAAGGACTTGGAAATACAACAAGGTGACTGAATATTAAAATAACTGGGGTAAAAAGTCTTTGACCAGAGGTATACAACCACCCTACTATATGCTCCTCCTCCCACCCCTTTAGTGTGCTATGTCTGAAAAAACATACTTTGAAAAAAAATCCCTCATTAAGAATGTAATTTCTTTTTATTCGCATGAAAATAATTGGTTTTCTTTGCATTAAGTAAATTTTTTGTTCCATGTTTGATATTGTGTCCGTAACAGTTTTCTTAGTTTCAATAAGTTATAATAGTGGTATAATGTCATATCAATTGCTAGGATTGATCAAGGATGTCTTTTGTGGTGAATCTTGGAGTGGGTGCTTCATTTACGTTGTTAGGAGCAGCTGAAATAAATAGACTAATTTTCTTAGAAGTAGGAGTGCTATTAGGAGCAGCTGCAAAAATGGACTAATTTTCTCAGGAGCAGGAGTTCACTTAGGAGCAGCTGAAGAAATAGATTAATTTTCTTAGGAGCAGGAGTTCTCTTAGGATCAGCTAAAAAAACGACTCATTTCCTTAGAAGCAGGAGCAGAAGCTCTATTAGGAATAGCTGAAAAAATAGAGCCCCTCTTTAACGTGCTATGTCAGGATAACAAGCGTGAAACTGCCACAATTCAGCATCGATAAATAAATGAAACCCAAAACGAACAGAAATTACAATAAATAACCGAGTCAAACTCAAAACGAGCAGAAATTAACATAAGTTGGGCTCAAAACCCCTAAGCCTTCCCAAGGCCAGAACATAATTTGAGCTTTGCTGAGTAAATAAAAATGTTTTTACTTTTAAACTATAAAAAATCAAATAATGTCAACATTTTGATTACTAAATGTCAGTATATGTATAATAATCTGAAAATGCACATTCATTTGTATTTTTTTCAGTAAAGTGCAAATTCTGTACTGGCCTAGGGGAGGCATACGAGTTTTGAGCCCTAGTCATGTTAATTTCAGCTCGTTTTGAGTTTGACTCGGTTATTTATTGTAATTTCTGTTCGTTTTGGGTTTCATTTATTCATCGATACTGATTTGTGGTAGTTTCAAGCTTTGTAGATTATTTGATTTGATTTTTGCTCATTTTTGGTTTAATGGAGTTCTTTACTGTTCTTTAAAAAACTTATTTTATGGAAAAAAAATTTTTAATTAATTTCTGTTCGTTTTATATTGACATAGTCTTTTCAGGGAAAAAGAAAATAATGCTTTAAATCTTTTCGTTTTTTAAAGACTTTATAGTTTGGCCTTCTATTTGTATGCTGGAGAAAAATTTTCAGCTATTTTTAACAACATACACCCTTTTAAAAATCTGGACAAAAATAGTAGTGTCTAATTTAGTTTCATACCTCCTCTAGTTGACCTGAAATAGAAAACTTCATACCATTCGCAAAACAATCTGTTTACTTTCTTTGATAGCTCGGATACAATTACGCTATTTTGATTTGGCTTTAGTTGCTCTCCAATCACTTTCAACTATTAAAAAAAGCACTAGCCCTTTGAATTTCCAATCGAATGAGCCGTTTTGAAGTTTCTACGACAACGCTTTCAATAAAAACCTTATAGGCCCCCAAGGCATAACTTGCAACCCTTGCCCTGAGAGCTGGGGGGGGGGGGGTTGTCATCCTCAAAGACCTAATTTCCAGAACTTTTAACTAGTTTGAAGAAAATTGCTATATCAAAATTTTGATTGGATGGTTTGGAGAAATGGGGAGCGTGAGAGGGGGGTCAGTTGCCCTCCAATCACTTCCGACTATTAAAAATGGCACTAGCCCCTTCAGTTTCCAATCGAATGAGTCCTTTTTGAAGTTTCTACGACAACACTTTCTATAAAAACCTTATATGCCCCAGGGTATAGCTTACAACCCTTGCCCTGAGGGCTGTGAGAGGGTTCTCATCCTCAAAGACATAATTTCCGGACATTTCAACTACGTTGAACAAAATGTGTATCTCAAAATTTTGATTGGATTTGTTTGGCGAATGGTGGGTGGGACAGGGGGGTTACTTGCCCTCCAATCACTTCCGATTATTAAAAATGGCACTAGCCGTTTCAATTTCCAATCGAAAGATTCCCTTTTCTACGAAAACGAATTCTATAACAAAAACCTTATATACCCCGAGGGCTTGACTTACAACGCTTGCCCTGAGGGCTGTGGGGGGAGTGTCATCCTAAAAAACATAATTTCCGGACTTTTTAACTACGTCGAACAAAATGACTATCTCAAAACTGTGATTGGATGTGTTTGGGGAAATGGTGGGTGTGAAAGGGGTGTTAGTTATCCACTAATCACCTTCGAATATTAAAAAGGGCATAAGCCCTTCTAATTTCCAATCGAATGAGCCCTTTTTGAAGTTTCTACGACAACACTATCTATAAAAACCTTACATGCCCCCAGGGCACAACTTACAAACCTTTCCCCGAGGGCTCTGTGGGGGTTATCATCCTCAAAGACCTAATTTCTAAAAGCTTTCACTACGTTGAACAAAATGGCCATCTAAAAATTTTGATTGGATGTCTTTGGGGAAAAGGCTAGTTGCCCTCAAATCACTTTCGACTATTAAAAAGAGCACTAGCCCTTTGAACTTGCAATCGAATGAGCCCTTTTTCAAGATTCTAGCATAAAGCTTTCAATAAAAACCTTATAAAGCCCCCAGGCATAACTAACAACCCTTACCCTGAGAGCTGTGGGGGGAGTGTCATCCTCAAAGATATAATTTCCGGACCTTTCAACTACTTTGAACAAAATGGCTATCTCAAAATTTTGATTGGATGTGTTTGGATAAATGATGGGTGTGATATGGGTGTTAGTTGCCCTCAAATGCATTTCGAACTGGAAAGATAGAACTGGTCACTTCAATTTCTTATCGATTGAGTCTTTTTTGAGGTTTCCATGACAACATGTTCTATAAAAACCTTATATGCCCCCAGATCATGAAATACAGCCCATGCCCTAAGGACGTGGGGGTGGAGGGGGGGGTTGTCATCCTCAAAGATCTAACGTCCAGAATTTTCAACTACTTTGAACAAAATGGATATCTAACTATGTTGATTGCATGGCGCTTAGGGAATTGTGGGCTGTAGATGGAGGTTCTTTGCCGATGATTAACCGTCGACTAAAGAAAAGAACACAGGCCATTTCAATTTACAATCCAAAGAGCCCTTTTTGAAGTTTCTACGACAACGCTTTCTGTAAAAAACCTTATATGCCCCCAGGGTATAACTTACAACCCATGCCCTGAGGGCTGTTAGGGAGTGTCCTCCTCAAAAACATAATTCAAATGTTGAAATCAACTAAGTTGAACGATATGGCTACCTAAAAATTGTGATTGGATGTGTTTGGTGAAATGGTGGGTGTGGAAGGGGTGTTAGTTGCCTTCCAATCACTTTCAACTATTAAAAAGAGCACAAGCCACTCCAATTTGCAAACGAATGAGCCATTTTTGAAGTTTCTACGAAAACTCTTTCGATACGAAGTGCCCTGGTCTAAAGAAAAAAAATAATACATTGTGTCAACATCGTTCTTTACTTAGGCAGCGCGATATATGTCATTGAGAAAAGTATGCATGTTTGAACTTTACTTTCCAATAAAACGAAGGGCATTCAAGTTAGGCTTTCAGAGAGTCTTGAGGGGATTGTTTAAACAAATCTAAACAAGTTATTTGTAGGCTATACACTACTATTACACCTACAACTACTATTACTACTACCACAACTATATACAACTACTACCACTACTATTACAACTACCACCACAACTACTGCTACAAGTCATACAACAACACTACTCCATTTACAGTGTTGAAGGGAAATTTGAACTAAATCAAAAGATGCTGTTTGTATGTACACTGTCAAAAGAGCGCATCTGAAGAAATGAACTAAAACTAAGGGTACTAAGGCAAAAATCATGGGAAATATTGAAACTGTATGGAACTATATCGAAACATACTATGCCAACACAGATTCTCAAGGAGGTATCAGAAATGCTTCAAAAACGGTTGGTGGTATTATGTTGAAATTTTCTGCGTGTGTTGAAGGGGATGTTGAAGAAACCGAAGGTGTTATGCGCATACTGCTACTAATACTACTACAACTATTACTGCTGCCCAAGCTATGAGTGTTGAGTTTAAGCTTACAGGAAATACCTAGGTAGATGTTAAACTAGATCAAAACGAAATATGAGCTTGAAGATTTTCAAAAAGATGACACAGCAATATCTCAAGAACGGTTAAAATATTTAAGTTAGACCTTTAAGGGTAGTCTAAGTTGTGTTAGATTTTGAACTAACCAGAAGTTACTATGTGTATACCATTAATACCATCACTACAGTCACTGTGACTAATAATGCTAAGGGTATTAAGGTAAAAGTTTTAGGAAACGTTTAGGTGGAGATTCAATTAAACAAATAAACTACATGTATGCAGGTTTTCAAAAGGGCAAATAAGGAATATCATAGGCAGTGACCTTTTTAAGAGTCAAAAAAGATTGGAGAGCAAGCAGCCCTCCTCCCAAGCCATTCATTTTCCAAATACATCCAGTGAAAAAAGAACTCCCTCAATATCCTGTTGAAAATTATGAGAAATTCTTGAAGGTTAGCACGTCACCACCAAAAGGTGTTATATTCTACGGTCCACCTGGGTGGGGCAAAACCCTTCTTGCCGAAGCCAGGCTAATGAATGCCAGGCTAATTTTATTTGCATCAAAGGCCAAGAATTGCTGACCATTGGAGCTAATGTCAGATATGTCTTTAATGAGACATGTTCTGATGCACTGTGTGTCTTTTTCTTTGATTATTTGGATTCAATTGCAAGAGCTCTAAGTGATGGCTCTCAAGGTGCAGCAGGTGATATTGATCAATTACTTCACCAAATCCTCACAGAGCTGGACCGGATCCGTGCAAAGAAAGGCGTCTCAACTATTGGTGCAACTGACCGACCTGATCTTATTGACCAAGACGTTTCGACGGGCTTATTTATTTTCCACTTCCGGATGAAAATTCCCGTAAAGTCATTCTAAATGCAATCATTCGTAAATACTCAGTTGTCCCTGAGGTGGACTTACTTTCCATAGCTCGCAGCATCAATGGATTTTCAGGTGCTGATTTAAAGGACATTGAAGAGCTGCAACAAAAGCCATTTACGAGGGGATTAAAAATAAGGAAACTGTGTCAGAAATAAACTCAAAAATAAGCAAGTGACACATTATGACGAGACCATGAAGTCCGCTTATGGCTCTGTCAATGTTGCTCAAATAAGGAAATACGAAAAGTTTAGTCACTCCTACAACAATCTCGAGGTAATTTCAGGGAAAAGAGGCTCAGGCAGAAATAATAAGCAAAGATAAGAACAAAGCGCAGGAGAAAGGTAGTTTAACGAACGGAAGTACCCCAAGGAGCGCAATGCCACCCACAAGTGTTGTCAGTGCCAGACATATCTCCACTAAAGTCTTCAAAAGAGCACGGATACAGCAGCGAAAAACAGCAAGAAGTGTTTCATATGTACTACATAACAGACTTATTGCCCAAATAATTATCAGATTATATAGAAAAAGCAATGCTACTATATTTGGCCAGGTAAAAATCGACCTGACACTTAGCAAGAATGGTGGCAGAGAAGCAGACCTTCTTCACTTTCCCAATCTGTCTGGATAATTATTAGTTTATTTTATCATTTTTAATAATTATATATCTATCTTATTGAACGATCAATAGCTGTGTGCATGTATATCTGTAAGTCTTTTTTTCTTACAAAAAAAAACTTGCAACGAACAAAAAATATCATGTATTTAGGAAAGACTCCTGCAACGCAATGACTATTTAATTAGAGTAATAAGTTTTGTTTAATTACAAAAAAATCTTTAGCGTAAAGAGCAATGTGTTGAGAAGAGGGCAGCCTCCTCCCCATATACGTAATAATTTCTGCTCGTTTTCAGTTTTAATGTTGCTCCTTACTTTCAGCTAAAAGAATTTGTTTTGTTTATTTAATTAATTAAAAAAACTTTTTCCACAAAATAAGTTTTTTAAAGAAAAGTAAAGAACTCCATTAAGCCAAAAATGAGCAAAAGCAAAATCAAATAATCTACCAAGCGTGAAACTACCACAAATCAGCATCTATAAATAAATGAAACCCAAAACGAACAGAAATTACAATAAATAAAAGAGTCAAACTCAAAACGAGCAGAAATTAACATGAGTTGGGCTCAAAACCCCTAAGCCTTCCCACCAGTTTTTACAACAACGCTATCTATACAAACCTTATATGCCCCCAGGGCATAACTTACAAATTTTGCCCTGGGGGCTCTGGGGGGTTTGTCATCCTCAAATACTTAATTTCTAGAACTTTCAACTACGTTAAACAAAATGGCTATCTTTAAACTTTGATTGGATGTGTTTGGGGAAATGGTGGGCTGAGAGGGGGTTAATTACTCTCCACTCACTTTCGACTATTAAAAAGGGCACTAGCCCTTTCAATTTCCTATCAAATGAGCGCTTTTTGAAATTTCTACAACAACTTTCTATATAAACCTTATGTCCGCAGGGCATAACTTACAGCCCTTGCACTAAGGGCTCTGAGGGGGTTATCATCCTCAAAAGACCTAATTACCAGAACTTTCAATTACGTTGAACAAAATGGATATCTCAAAATTGTGACTGGAAGTGTTTGGGGAAATAGTGGGCGTGAGAGGGGGGTTAGTTGCCCTTCAATCACTTTCGACTATTAAAAGGCCACTAGCCCTTTCAGTATCCAATTGAATGAGCCCTTTTTGAAGTTACTACAACATCGTTTTCAATAAAAACCTTATATGCCCCCCGGACATAACTTACAACCCTTGCCCTGAGGGCTGTTGGGGGGGATACGTTGAATAAAACGGCTATTTAAAAATTTTGATTGGATGTGTTTGGGGAAATTGTGGGCGTGGACGGGGTGTTAGTTGCCTTCCAATCACTTTCGACTATTAAAAAGGGCACTAGCAATTACAATTTCCAATCGAATGAGCCCTTTTTGAAGTTTCTACGACAACGCTTTCTATAAAAACCTTATATGCCCCCAGGGCATAACTTACAACCCTTGCCCTGAGGGCTGTGGGGGAGTGTCCTCCTCAAAAATATAATTTCTATCTGGAAATCAACTACGCTGAACAAAATGGCTATGTCAAAATTTTTATTGGATGTGTTTGGGGAAATGGTGGGCATGGAAGGGGTGTTAGTTGCCTTCCAATCACTTTCAACACTTAAAAAGGGCACTAGCCCTTTCAATTTCCAATCAAAAGAGCCCTTTTTGAGGTTTCTACAACAACGCCCTCTATAAAAAAAACCTTATATTCCCCAAGGGCATAACTTATAACCCTTGCCCTGGGGGCTCTGGAGGGGTGTCACCATCAAAGACCTACTTTCCAGAATTTTCAACTATGTTGAACAAAATGGCTATCTCAAAATTTTGATTGGATATGCTTGGGGAAAACGTGGGCGTGAGAGGGGGGTAAGTTGCCCTCCAATCGCTTTTGACTAATAAAAAGGGCCCTAGCCTTTTGAATTTCCAATCGAAGGAGCCTTTTTTGAAGTTTCTACGACAACGCTTTCTGTAAAAACCTTATATGCCCCCAGAGCATAACTTACAACCCTTTCCCTGAGGGCTGTGGGGGAGTGTACTCTTCAAAAACATAATTTCTATATGAAAATCAACTACGCTGAACAAAATAGCTATCTCAAAATTTTGATTGGATGTGTTTTGGGAAATAGTGGGCGTGGAAGGGGTGTTAGTTGCCTTCTAATCACTTTCGACAATTAAAAAGGGCAAAAACCACTCCAATTTTCAATTAAATGAGCCCTTTTCGAGTTTCTTCGATACGAAGTGCCCTGGTCTAAAGAATAAAAATAATAAATAATACATTGTGCTAACATCGTTCTTATATGCCCCCAGGGCATAATTTAAAACCCTTGCCCTGAGGGTTGTGGGGGAGTGTCCTCCTCAAAACATATTTGATATCTGGAAATCAACTACGCTGAACAAAATGGATATCACAAAATTTTGATTGGATGTGTTTGGGGAAATGGTGGGCATGAAAGGGGAGGTAGTTGCCTTCTAATCACTTTCAACTATTAAAAAGGGCACAAGCCACTCCAATTTCCAATCGAATGGGCCCTTTTCGAAGTTTCTACGACATCTCCTTCGATGCGAAATGCCCTGGCCTAAAGAAAAAAAAAATAATACATTGTGCCGACATCGTTCTTTACTTAAGCTGCGCGATTGCGCTGTCTATGATAAAGAGTACATACGCATACAGAGTCCATTTGAATAACAAGCTCACATTTATCTTATTGTACGCAGGCCTTGGCCACTATCTTTCTCACTAATATTATCTAGAATAATATCTGTTACATCATACTAGTATCTACATTAATATTATAACATAAAATCGCGAAGAAAGGAAGAAAACGAGGACAATTAACAGCCAGTGAAAGATTTGAAAAAGTATGCAAATATTTCGGTCAAGACCTCCGCTTGAGCGTCCTCAGTGCATAAAAAAAATGATAAAAATATTAAAAACCAAACCTTAAAACAAAAACACAAAACTAAAATTGGACGATCCTTTCTCAGTAACGGTGAAAGGGTAACTAAATAAAAAACACAAGTTTAAATGACATTTCACAATTTCGTTTTACATAAAGCACTCTTAAAGGATAATCACTTTCCAGTTAGATTATTATCAGAAATTCTATTTGATTGCACAATATAATTTTGTGGATGTATGTAAAAACGATCAGAATTAATAAATTCATCATAAATGGGATTTAGAAAAGTTTCTCCAGTGTCTCTATTAAGAGCTACCTTTTGGTGAATGTGCTTTTTTATTTCAACTGCCTACCCGAAAACTTGCGTGAGATCTTTAACGGGGACAACAATGGAGGTTTCGTCAAACAAAATGAACTGGTGTGGACTGTCATACACATGTTGAGTCAAGGCGGAATCAAAAACCTCAGGTCTTTGGCGTAGACTCATGGCCTTGTCGATTGAGGACCTATGTTCAGATAAACTCTCCCCCAATTACTGTTAGGTTCTACCAACATAAAAACAGTCACAAGAACAAGGAATTCTATAAACACCACTACCCAGAATGGGGCTGGTTTTATCTTTGCTGTTGTTGAAAAAGTTCTGTATAGTATTTGAATTCTTAAAGGCGACATTAAGTTTATGTTTTTTAAGGATTCTTTTCAGTTTGTCACTCAATTTTGGAATGTAGGGTAGAACAGTGAAAAGTTTCTTCCTTTTTTCTTCCTTTTTTCGCGTTTTATGTTTTATCATGATTAGCCAGTGTGGTCTCAGAAATTATTTACTACATTAATATATTATTATAGCAATCTAATATACTATATTATTGTAAGATGTTATTTTATTATGTCTAATACTGATATTATCTAGATGAAAATTTACAAATATTATCAAAAGTATCGTAAAAACAATATTATATAAAAATCCTACCAAAACTGTTCTATAATAGAAGTAGAATCCTTATAGAATTAATAAGAGTGAACTTACCTTGATCGTACTGTACGTAGTGCCTGGGCTCGTCAGATTTAGTTGTATATCTTCTCATTACATTGTCATCCATCAAAGCCTTTCCTCTAAATAGTGAAAAGCAGCCTGGACTGCAAAGTACGCATCCAATCATGTGTTCGGTAGCCTTTTGCAGCCAATGGCCAATAGCGTATTCGAATAATTGGTACCACATCATCGGTCCTGAAATCAAAATGTTTTATTATGTAAATATCATGTTCTTGATACTCTGTATCTTTTTATTAGTTAAAATAGGAGGGGGAGGGGGGGGTGGACGAAGGAAAAGAAAAGAACAAAATTGGAATTTTTCTTTGGTTTGGAACAAAGAATTAGAATTCTATGCAAGCTTCTACTTCAGGCATGAGGCACTTTTTATTGTTGTTTATTTAGTGTGTCCATCTTTAAATGAATATACCCAAAGTATACCCAACATCTACATTATGGGTATACCCAACTTCCACTTGTTAATTTTCTAAGAAAATATCTGAGTGAAAACAAAAAATGTGGTTCATTGTCGCTTGTGCCATATTTACCTCCTTAGTTTCACTCCGGCCAGATTGACCGATATGGGGCCTCTCCCCAGTTGTCACGATGACAGTGTTCTCAGTGCGCCTCCCTGTATTTCGTAGTTCTTTGAATACTGGAAAGGTCAGGAAGAAGAGCTGCCTCATCACTTGGGAGGTCACCTCTTGGGCGAGAGGCACCAATTCTTCCCTTGAAAGCCATTTTGGTTAGTTGAACTGGAAACATGCGCTGGACGTGTCCTAACCGTCGAATTAAGAAGTGTATAAATAAATACAAGTGTATAATCTTTCGATGATAAATTATGAACCGAAATGATCAGTCAACATCAATTATTCTAATTTTTTTTCGTTTGCACCAAGCCCTTGGACTCCTTTCTAACATGCCATTTTACAAGAAAACAAATAGAGCTTGAAAATGGTGAGAGCTTACAACCTTGCTTCCTAAAAAAGGAATAGAAAAGGAAATAGATAAGTTTAAATCTTATATTTGATGTAGATTGCAATAACGATATCAAATGAAGATACAGGCCAATGCTCGCAGTTTCTCATTGACGAGCTCCTGATTCGATTTATCATTTTCCAACGCAAATAAATTCCCAACGACCGACTTAACTAATATTTATAAATAGATAACCAAAATTCTTTACTGTCGAAAAAAACGAAACTTTGTCTTACAAATTCATACACCTAAATGTAATGAGTATGGGTAACTTACAAAAGTGAAAACTGATGCTAGTGTTGGCAGAAAAACTATCAACATCATCTAGCGTGTGGCGACACTTGGCATTTTTTCAAGCTCTGTAATCATTTTTCTGTCAGGAACTAAGATAAGATACTTTTTACTACCCTAATTTTACCAATTACAATAATTAAATCAATTATTCTTATTATCACACTGAAAAGAATACCAAGCGTTGCCATGGGCTAGATGGCGTTGGAAGTATTTTTGTCGACACCAGTGCCAGTTTCCACTCTTATAAGTTACAAAAACTCTTTGCCAAAAGAGTTAGAGATTTGAAAAAAAAATTATCAAAGCTAACCAGAACCAACTGGATGAATACGACCACATGCAGCTCCCAGATTTCTGTTCTTCTTCATCAAATCAACAAGAAGCTGTACAGCAACAGGCTGGAAGTCGATATCTCCATCCAAAGTAAGTAGATAAGTATTCTCCGCAATAACTTCTTTCCTATCAACAGATATTGGACGATCCATAAGCCTGAATCCAAGAAGGTAGTACATATACATGACCTGAAATGAACAAATTTGAGGCAAAATTATTTTAAAAAATATGCATTACTAAAGTGTCGATAATATATAGCCAAGACAAGCGTGTTTTTCACAGTTGAAAGAAGTTTGAAAGAATACGAAAATAAGTCTGCAATTTAAGATTGAAATGTTGGAATTGATGGTAATGACAGAGGTCAAGTGAAGTTCTAGACAGTGTTGCCGATTTCCACACCTTTCGTGTAGAATAAACTCTTTTATCTTAGGGGGGGGGGTGCGGAAGAGTGAAAATCACTCTTTTTTGGTGTCAGTTTTCATTTTCTTGATATGTCAGTAGCTGGTAGCTTCGTCAGAAGTTCAATTAACCTAAGGAACAGGGTTGCCAACTAGCACACTTTCGTGTGAAATGCACTTTTATTACTTCAGAGGGGATTTTTACTTCAGTGGGGAATTTTTTTGCTTGTACTCTTTTTGAGCAGAAATCACTCTTTTTTACCTTGATTCGCAATCTTTTTAGACGTCAGTAGTTGACAACCCTGGTTCTGAGACGTGGACACTTCGAAAGGTTGAGGAAGACTTACTGACTGTTTTTCAGCGAAATTGTCTAAGAATAGTCTTATGAACTCGTTTGACTTATGCACTAAAGTTGTCTTATGACTATTATAGTCTTAAGACTATAAGAATAGTCTTATGCACTCGTAAATCAGAGAATAAGCGGCACGAAGATGTGATTCAATCCAACTTTCTATTATTATAATGAAAGAAAGGTTTCGTAGGCTAGGTCAGATTTTACAGGTGAGGGACTACAGATTACCAAAGATTGTGCTTTTTGGCCATCCATATGGGACCGAAGAAAAAGCAAGTCTTCCCCCCCCAAAAAAAACAGTTGAGATGGCTAGGCCTGTTTTACCGACGAAAGATGACAGTTTGCAAAAGATTGTGCTTTTTTACCATCCATCTGGTACCGAAAAAAAAAGGACTTTCCCCCAAAAGAGAAGTTGAGATGGCTAGGCCTGTTTTACCGACAAAGGATGATATATTGCCAAAGATTGTGTTTCTTGGCAGTCTATCTGGGACTGAAAAAAAGCAGGTTTTTCCTCCAAATGGAAAGCTGAGATGGCTAGGCTTGTTTTACAGACGAAGGATGACATATTGCCAAAGATTGCACTTTTTGGCCATTCATCTGGGACCCAAGAAACAGCAGGTTTGTCACCGAAAAGACATGTTGATATGGCTGGGCCTGTTATAACGATAAAGGATGATATATCTTAAAAGACTGTGCTGTTTGGTCATCCTTCTGGTACCGAAAAAAAAGAAGGTCTTTCCTCCAAAAGAAATGTTGAGATGGCTAGGCCTGTTTTACAGACGAAGGATGACATATCGCCAAGGATTGTGCTTTTTGGCCATCCATTTGGTACCGGATAAAAAAAAGGTCTTTCCTCCAAATGAAAAGTTGAGATGGCTAGGCCTGTTTTACAGACGAAGGATGACATATTGCAAAAGATTGTGCTTTTTGGCCATCCACCTGGTACCGAAAAAAAAGAAGGTCTTTCCCCCAAAAGAAAATTTGATCCAGTCCATCTGATACCGAAAAAAAAGAAGGTCTTTCCTCCAAATGAAAAGTTGAGATGGCTAGACCTGTTTTACAAACGAAAGATGACAGATTTCCGAATATTGTGCTTCTTGACCATCCATCTGGGACCGAAAAAAGTAGGTTTTTCCCTCAGAAGAAAAGTTGAGATTGCTGGGCCTGTTTTACAGATAAGGGCTGACAGTTTTCCACAGATTGTTCTTTTTTGGCGATCCATCTGGACCGAAGAAAAATCAGGTCTTTACCCCAAAAGAAAACTTGAGATGGCTAGGCCTATTTTACCGATGAAAGATGACAGATTTCCAAAGATTGTGCTTTTTGGCCATCCATCTGGGACCGAAAAAAAAGCAGGTGTTTCCCCCAAATGAAAAGTTGAGATGGCTAGGCCTGTGTAACAGACGAAAGATAACAGATTGCCAGATTGTGCTGTTTAGCCATCCCTCTGATACCGAAAAAAGTAGGTTTTTCCCTCAAAAGAAAAGTTAAGATTGCTGGGCCTGTTTTACAGATAAGGGCTGACAGATTGCCAAAGATTGTTCTTTTTTGTAGATTCATCTGGACCGAAAAAAAAGCAGGTCTTTACCTCAAAAGAAAATTTTAGATGGCTAGGCCTGTTTTACCGATGAAAGATGACAGATTTCCAAAGATTGTGCTTCTTGGCCATCCATCTGAGACCGAAGAAAAAAAGGTTTTTACCCCGAAAAGAAAAGTTGAGATGACTTGGCCTGTTATAAAGACAAATGATGATATATCTCCAAAGATTATGCTTTTTGGCCATCCATCTGGGACCGAAGAAAAAGCAGGTTTTTCCCCGAATTGAAAAGTTGAGGTGATTTGGCCTTTTTTAAAGACAAAGGATGATATATTTCCAAAGATTGTGCTGTTTGGCCATCTATCTGGTACCGAAAAAAGTAGGTTTTTCCCTCAAAAGAAAAGTTGAGATTGCTGGGCCTGTTTTACAGATAAGGGCTGACAGATTGCCAAAGATTGTTCTTTTTTGGCGATCCATCTGGACCGAAAAAAAGCAGGTCTTTACTCCAAAAGAAAAGTTGAGATGGCTAGGCCTGTTTTACCGATGAAAGATGACAGATTACCAAAGACTGTGCTTTTTGGCTATCCATCTGGTACCGAAAAAAAGCAGGTCTTTCCCCCAAAAAGAAAAATTGAGATGGCTAGACCTGTTTTACAGCCGAAGGAAGATGCATTGCCAAAGATTGTGCTTTTTTTGCCATCCGTATAGGACCGAAGAAAAAGCTTTAGTCAAAAGCAAAGTTGATATGGCTGGGCCTGTTTTACAGATGAGGGATGATATATTACAAAAGATTGCGTTTCTTGGTCATCCATCTAGGACCAAGAAAAAGCAGGTCTTTCCCCCAAAAGGAAAGTTGATATGGCTGGGCCTGTTTTACAGATGAGGGATGACATATTATCAAAGGTTGTGCTTTTGAACATCCTAGGTTTGTTTTACAGACGAAGGAAAACAGATTCCCAAATATTGTGCTTTTTAGCCATTCATTTGAGGTCAAACAAAAAGGTAATTTGTTCTCAATTGGAGTAGAAGGAGGTTATATGGAAGGAATTGAACGAAAATGGAACTTCCGGGGGTGGGGGGCTTAAAGAGTTAGTCTGAAAACCTGTGGGGGTTTAGGAAGTTTATGGGCAGCTGTATTGGGCTCAGAGGACTTAGTGCTCCACTGAACCGTTGGTAGCAGTAGTAAGATAATAATGATATGACTAGTAATAAAAGTGAGTTACAATTTAGAATCAGCATATTTTCTATCTAAGACTAAGGCCAAACTCTGTTCCTAAAACGTATCTGTTTTGTTTTGTTTTTATAGAATATATTTATTCACTACAATAGATGAAGCTAACATGGGCATGGCATTATTAAAAAAAGGCAAATCAAAAAGAGATAAAGAAAAAATAGCAATATTAAAAACATAAAGTATCAATTGCTGCTTCAAGTTCAGAGTCATAAATAAGATTTTAAATACTTGATTTTACTTTCAATTAGGTATTTTTACTTAATGCTATATTTCCTGTAACAAAAACGTTACGCCATCAATTGCTTGATTATAGGCCACAAGTCTTGGTAATTTAATAAGTAGCATAGGTGTCTTTTGGATAGAACAAACAACCTTTTGTAGATATATCTCCAAAATAATAGGGGAGCTATCCTCCCCTTCATGCTTATTTGTAATAGGCCTATTTATTAGGGGATACTAGATGTTAAATCCCCTCTTTACATTGATTAGATGGGTTTTTCCAAAGAAGTTGAAAAATGTAGACATAAGAAAAAATTTAAGGCCTCGGCAACCATCACCACCTACAAATTGCAAAGACTGTGTACATGTTTAGGGACGAATGCAGGACTAGGTGGCAGCATGACATCTGGATCCGGAAGGACTATTATAAGTGGACTAAGTGCCAGTATGAGATCTGGAATGATATTTACAAGTGAACTAAGTGGCAGCATGACATCTGTAAGGACATTTATAAGTGGACTAAGTTGCTGCATGACATCTAGATGTAGAAGAATATTTATAACTGGAACTTGAAAAGGACAACTTGAACTGAAAAGCCCTATGGGTGTCCCTATGGGTGTAAACCATTTATTAAACAAACATTTAGCAAATGCCTGTGCAGTGTTTTTCTTTTGGAACGACATGATTTTTCAAGTGGCTGCGTGACATCTGAAGGATATTCATATAGTTTTTCAAATTTCATAGCTTCTACCCCTTCTCCGAGGGGCTGTGGAGGATCAAGCCATATACTTAAAGAAATAGTTGATAGATCTTTCAACTTTGCTGAATAAAATGACCATCTCAAAATTTTGATCGGTAGACTTTGGGGGAAAATGGACGTGGAAGGGGGGCTAGTTGCCCTTCAATATTTTGGGTCAACTAAAAATGACACTGGAACTTTTGATTTCCAATCAAATGAGCCTTCTTCAGATCTTCTAGGATAGCTGGGTCAATTCGATCACCCCTGGAAAAAAACCTACGTCTTTTATCTTGCTTCTGGCAAAACAAACATAAAATTCCACATTATAGTATGCAGGAGCTTGAAACCTCTACAGTAAGATTCTTTGATTTCTTTGGGATATATCCATTGTCACCAAAACTCTGTTTTTTAGAGTTTCAGTTTCTATTGAGTCGCATCACTTCTTACTTACAGTTCGTGGTAACGAACTGTTGGCACAGTTATATATAACACAGTGTTTCTTGTCTACAAAAATATAAACAAGAAAAAAAAGATGAAGAAAACAAGGGAACACATAATTGCTACCCATTCAAAAAAGGGATTTTCTTTGTTGCTCGTGATGGGTTGGGAAGCATTAACTTTCCAGCTTGAGGTTTTCGACAATGGCAATTTTAATGGTGCTATGGTGCGAAGTAATGCCTATGATGCAGGTAAAAAAAATAAGCGGCAGTGAGAATTACAAGCAATTGCGAGAAAATGAATATCAGAACGTGAAAAAAATGGAGTAGAAAACAGAATTGTGCTCCAGAAACGCCAAAATCTACACGAATGGTCCCATCTGCTCATTCAGTGAATCAGTGATTCGGTTTCTTTGTTGGTTCAGTTTGTTATAGTTTGTATCTTCTTTTATTTCCTTTTTTCTTTTAAGTGCTCCGTCTTGTTGTATATTGATTTGATGGGTTTTTCAATAAATAAATAAATAAACATCCATCCACGTTCTATGTGTTCCCTGGGGAGCCATCCATTTTCCCGAGGAAAGAGTAACAAAGCCGACTCATTTGGAGGTCGCTAATCACAACAAGAATATATATACCAGCCGACCACATGCCTAGTGATGGAGCCTGGCTTTGAAATTGGCTATAGTGTTTTTTCTTAACTGGCTTAACCACTAAAACGATCTAAAAAGGTCACAAATTTAAGGAAGAATTTGCATTTTGCCCATGGTGGTTGTATCGAACTTATGGCGACGCCATGGCATCAAGAAGAGGCTCACATTGTCTGCGATTACAAGATAAGTGACAATGCATTTCTTTCCTGTTAGAATACTGCGTCTTATTATATAGTGACAAAGCATTTCTTTCCTGTTAGAATACTGCGTCTTATTTATTTTTCGTTGGTGAACCCCTATTTACTCTACTGTTGTTCAGTGTGGTCGTCCACATTCATTGCACATCTTAGGCAGTTACGTGCTCTTCAGAATGGGGCTATCAGGATTCTTTCTAATATTGATTCTCGTTCGTCGGTAAGGGTTCTGTATAAGAGTTTACATATACTACCGATATCTGGTCTATTTGAGTTCGATAGAGCACAGTTAATGTTCGATATTTTGAGTGATGTAACGCCAGATTGCCTGCATAATATATCTTTTGTTCCGTTTCTGAACGTCATCAATATGGTACTCTTAACACAGGTATGATTCAACGACCAAGGAAACCATCGACTCGGTCTGGCTTCTCTCTCAGACACCGGCTTCCGTTAACATAGGAATAACTACCAGGTGAGATTCTAGACCAAATGGTTAGACTCGATTTCCGTAGGTTGCTAAGGGGCCATTGTGATGGTTATTATGATTTTGATTAGTGTGTTTTTTGTTGTTGTTTTTTTTTTGTTTTTTTTACCTCAAGTAGTGCCAAACAGTATGAGAATTGGTAGTGAATATTAATGGTACCCGTCGGGGAATTGAGTAAGCATGAGGTGCCTCGTCTTTTTTTTTTTTTTTTATCTTTAAAAGATGTGAGGATGTTAATTTGAAATGAGATAGTGACAAGCCTGGATTACCAGGCTTCTGAAAATTTGTAAATATATTTGTAAATAAATTGATTTCTCTGTATATATATATATAAAAAAAAAAAAAAAAAAAAAATCAATATATACAAGCCTGTCGCGTAGCCAAGCCGGGGCTCGGTCTCAAAATCGGCTATATAGTTTGTTTTTCTTCTTAAAATTGGCAAATTGACATTTCTGGCCACAAGAACGATCTAAATAGGTTACAACCTAAAGAAAGTATTCGTATTTTTCCCAGGTTGTCTGTATCAAACCTGTTGTGAACCTTCATGACATCAAGAAAAGGCTCAAATTGTCTGCGGTTAGAAGACAAGCGACATTGAGAATCCATATATAGAAGGGTATAGCGTGCCGAGTGCCGGGGCCCGGCGGCGAAGCCGCCGAGCTCCCGATACTATATATATATACTATAATAGAAAGAATAATGTTTTGAACTAGTCTATGGAACAACAAAAATGTTACGACTGATGTGATTTCTATTGGATAAAATATATTTATTTTTTTAGCATTTATCATCTTTGTCTTTTCGTTTTATTCACTCGCTGAAAATTATCCCCGTTCAGTCTCATCTTTACCTTAATATTTTTTGTTATTCTTCGGTTTTTTGTTTGTTTTGTAAGTCGCATATAGCCAGTACAAGACGTTAACATATACATGTTTTTTTTTATTATTATTTTTCTTATCCTTTTTCACCTTTGTTTTTCATTTTATTTGCTTACTTAAAATTATCCCCGTTTAGTCTTATCTTTTCTTTAATGTTATTTTTTTATTCTTTGTTTTTTGTCTTACGTCAAGTATAGCTAAAGTATAGCAAAGTATATCTTTTCTTTAATGTTATTTTTTGAACTCTTTGTTTTTTGTCGCACGTGAAGTATAAGCCAAGGTATAGCCAAGTAGATCTTTTCTTTAATGTTATTTTTTTACTCTTTGTTTTTTGTCGTACGTCAAGTATAGCCAAGGTATAGCTAAGTATATCTTTTCTTTAATGTTATTTTTTACTCTTTGTTTTTTGTCGTACGTCAAGTATAGCCAAGGTATAGCAAAGAATATCTTTTCTTTAATGTTATTTTTCTACTCTTTGTTTTTTGTCGTACGTCAAGTATAGCCAAGGTACAGCCAAGAATATCTTTTCTTTAATGTTATTTTTTTACTCTTTGTTTTTTTGTCGCACGTGAAGTATAGCCAAGGTATAGCAAAGAATATCTTTTCTTTAATGTTATTTTTTTACTCTTGGTTTTTTGTCGTACGTGAAGTATAGCCAAGTATCTCTTTTCTTTGATGTAATTTTTTACTCTTTGTTTTTTGTCGTACGTCAAGTATAGCCAAGTTATAGCCAAGTATATCTTTTCTTTATTGTAATTTTTTTTCACTTTTTTCTTTGTCGTTCGACAAGTATAGCAAATTTATAGCCAAGTATATGTTTTCTTTATTCTTATTTTTTAATCTTTGTTTTTTGTTGTACGTCAAGTATATCCAAGGTATATCCAAGAATATATTTTATTTAATGTTATTTTTTTACTCTTTTTTTTTGTAGTACGTCAAGTATAGCCAAGGTAAAGCCAAGAATATCTTTTCTTTAGTGTTATTTTTTTACTCTTTGTTTTTTGTCGTACATCAAGTATAGCCAAGATATAGCCAAGAATATCTTTTCTTTAATGTTATTTTTTTACTCTTTGTTTTTTGTCGTGCGTCAAGTATAGCCAAGGTATAGCCAAGTATATCTTTTCTTTAATGTTATTTTTTACTCTTTGTTTTTTGTCGTACGTCAAGTAT
Source organism: Artemia sp. Qi Xiang Cuo (assembly GCF_049724085.1). NCBI lineage: Eukaryota > Metazoa > Arthropoda > Branchiopoda > Anostraca > Artemiidae > Artemia > Artemia sp. Qi Xiang Cuo. Next base: position 5,649,612 of record NC_142807.1, read on the forward strand.
AGCCAAGGTATAGCAAATAATATCTTTTCTTTAATGTAATTTTTTTTTCTTTGTTTTTTGTCGTACGTCAAGTATAGCCAAGGTATAGCCAAGTATATCTTTTCTTTAGTGTTATTTTTTTACACTTTGTTCTTTGTCGTGCGTCAAGTATAGCCAAGGTATAGCCAAGTATATCTTTTCTTTAATGTTATTTTTTACTCTTTGTTTTTTGTCGTACGTCAAGTATAGCCAAGGTATAGCAAAGAATATCTTTTCTTTTATGTTATTTTTTAATATTTGTTTTTTGTCGTTCATCAAGTATAGCCAAGATATAGCCAAGAATATCTTTTATTTAATGTTATTTTTTACTCTTTGTTTTTTGTCGTACGTCAAGTATATCCAAGGTATAGCAAATAATATCTTTTCTTTAATGTTAATTTTTTTATATTTTTTTTTTGTCGTAAGTCAAGTATATCCAAGGTAAAGCCAAGAATATATTTTCTTTAATGTTATTTCTTTACTCTTTGTTTTTTTTTGTTGCACGTGAAGTATAGCCAAGGTATAGCAAAGAATATATTTTATTTAATGTTATTTTTTTTACTCTTTGTTTTTTGTCGTACGTCAAGTATAGCCAAGGTAAAGCAAAGAATATCTTTTATTTAATGTTATTTTTTTACTATTTTTTTTTTGTCTTAATTCAAGTATAGCAAAGTTATAGCCAACTATATCTTTTCTTTATTGTTATTTTTTACTCTTTTTTTTTTGTCGTACGTCAAGTGTAGCCAAGGTATAGCCAAGAATATATTTTCTTTAATGTTATTTTTTAATCTTTGTTTTTTGTCGTACATCAAGTATAGCCAAGGTATAGCCAAGTATATCTTTTCTTTAATGTTATTTTTTACTCTTTTTTTTTTGTCGTACGTCAAGTATAGCCAAGGTATAGCAAATAATATCTTTTCTTTAATGTTAATTTTTTTTTTTTTTTTGTCGTACGTCAAGTATAGCCAAGGTAAAGCCAAGAATATATTTTCTTTAATGTTATTTATTTAATATTTGTTTTTTTTTGTTGCACGTGAAGTATAGCCAAGGTATAGCAAAGAATATATTTTCTTTAATGTTATTTTTTTTACTCTTTGTTTTTTGTCGTATGTCAAGTATAGCCAAGGTACAGCCAAGAATATCTTTTCTTTAATGTTATTTTTTTACTCTTTGTTTTTTGTCGTACGTAAAGTATAGCCAAGGTATAGCCAACTATATCTTTTCTTTAATGTTATTTTTTTACTCTTTGTTTTTTGTCGTACATCAAGTATAGCCAAGGTAAAGCCAACTATATCTTTTCTTTAGTGTTATTTTTTTACTCTTTGTTTTTTGTCGTACGTCAAGTATAGCCAAGGTATAGCAAAGAATATCTTTTCTTTAATGTTATTTTTCTACTCTTTGTTTTTTGTCGTACGTCAAGTACAGCCAAGGTACAGCCAAGAATATCTTTTCTTTAATGTTATTTTTTTACTCTTTGTTTTTTTGTCGCACGTGAAGTATAGCCAAGGTATAGCAAAGAATATCTTTTCTTTAATGTTATTTTTTTACTCTTGGTTTTTTGTCGTACGTGAAGTATAGCCAAGTATATCTTTTCTTTGATGTAATTTTTTACTCTTTGTTTTTTGTCGTACGTCAAGTATAGCCAAGGTATAGCCAAGTATATCTTTTCTTTAGTGTTATTTTTTTACACTTTGTTTTTTTTCGTGCGTCAAGTATAGCCAAGGTATAGCCAAGTATATCTTTTCTTTAATGTTATTTTTTACTCTTTGTTTTTTGTTGTACGTCAAGTATAGCCAAGGTATAGCAAAGAATATCTTTTCTTTAATGTTATTTTTTTACTCTTTTTTTTTTGTCGTACGTCAAGTATAGCCAAGGTTCAGCCAAGAATATCTTTTCTTTAGTGTTATTTTTTTAATCTTTGTTTTTTGTCTTACATCAAGTATAGCCAAGATATAGCCAAGAATATCTTTTCTTTAATGTTATTTTTTTACTCTTTGTTTTTTGTCGTGCGTCAAGTATAGCCAAGGTATAGCCAAGTATATCTTTTCTTTAATGTTATTTTTTACTCTTTGTTTTTTGTCGTACGTCAAGTATAGCCAAGGTATAGCAAATAATATCTTTTCTTTAATGTAATTTTTTTTTCTTTGTTTTTTGTCGTACGTCAAGTATAGCCAAGGTATAGCCAAGTATATCTTTTCTTTAGTGTTATTTTTTTACACTTTGTTCTTTGTCGTGCGTCAAGTATAGCCAAGGTATAGCCAAGTATATCTTTTCTTTAATGTTATTTTTTACTCTTTGTTTTGTCGTACGTCAGTATAGCCAAGGTATAGCCAAGAATATATTTTTTTACTCTTTGTTTTTTGTCGTACATCAAGTATAGCCAAGATATAGCCAAGTATATCTTTTATTTAATGTTATTTTTTACTCTTTGTTTTTTGTCGTACGTCAAGTATAGCCAAGGTATAGCAAATAATATCTTTTCTTTAATGTTATTTTTTTTTCTTTGTTTTTTGTCGTACGTCAAGTATAGCCAAGGTAAAGCCAATAATATATTTTCTTTAATGTTATTTATTTACTCTTTGTTTTTTTGTTGCACGAGAAGTATAGCCAAGGTATAGCAAAGAATATATTTTCTTTAATGTTATTTTTTTTACTCTTTGTTTTTTGTCGTACGTCAAGTATAGCCAAGGTACAGCCAAGAATATCTTTTCTTTAATGTTATTTTTTTACTCTTTGTTTTTTGTCGTACGTCAAGTATAGCCAAGGTATAGCCAAGTATATCTTTTCTTTAATGTTATTTTTTACTCTTTGTTTTTTGTCGTACGTCAAGTATAGCCAAGGTATAGCAAATAATATCTTTTCTTTAATATAATTTTTTTTTCTTTGTTTTTTGTAGTACGTCAAGTATATCCAAGGTATAGACAAGTATATCTTTTCTTTAGTGTTATTTTTTTACACTTTGTTCTTTGTCGTGCGTCAAGTATAGCCAAGGTATAGCCAAGTATATCTTTTCTTTAATGTTATTTTTTACTCTTTGTTTTTTGTCGTACGTCAAGTATAGCCAAGGTATAGCCAAGAATATATTTTCTTTAATTTTATTTTTTAATATTGGTTTTTTGTCGTACATCAAGTATAGCCAAGGTATAGCCAAGAATATCTTTTATTTAATGTTATTTTTTACTCTTTGTTTTTTGTCGTACGTCAAGTATAGCCAAGGTATAGCAAATAATATCTTTTCTTTAATGTTATTTTTTTTTCTTTTTTTTTTGTCGTACGTCAAGTATAGCCAAGGTAAAGCCAAGAATATATTTTCTTTAATGTTATTTATTTAATCTTTGTTTTTTTTTTGTCGCACGTGAAGTATAGACCAGGTATAGCAAATAATATATTTTATTTAATTTTATTTTTTTTAGTGTTTATTTTTTTTAGTACTTCAAGTATAGCCAAGGTAAATCAAAGAATATCTTTTCTTTAATTTTATTTTTTTAATATTTTTTTTTTGTCGTAAGTCAAGTATAGCCAAGTTATAGCCAACTATATCTTTTCTTTAATTTTATTTTTTACTCTTTGTTTTTTGTCGTACGTCAAGTGTAGCCAAGGTATAGCCAAGAATATCTTTTCTTTAATGTTATTTTTTACTCTTTGTTTTTGTCGTACATCAAGTATAGCCAAGGTATAGCCAAGTATATCTTTTCTTTAATTTTATTTTTTACTCTTTGTTTTTTGTCGTACTTCAATTATAGCCAAGGTATAGCAAATAATATCTTTTCTTTAATGTTAATTTTTTTTTTTTTTTGTAGTACGTAAAGTATAGCCAAGGTACAGCCAAAAATATATTTTCTTTAATGTTATTTTTTTACTCTTTGTTTTTTTTTGTCGCACGTGAAGTATAGCCAAGGTATAGCAAAGAATATATTTTCTTTAATGTTATTTTTTTACTCTTTGTTTTTTGTCGTATGTCAAGTATAGCCAAGGTACAGCCAAGAATATCTTTTCTTTAATGTTATTTTTTTACTCTTTGTTTTTTGTCGTACGTCAAGTATAGCCAAGGTATAGCCAACTATATCTTTTCTTTAATGTTATTTTTTTACTCTTTGTTTTTTGTCGTACATCAAGTATAGCCAAGTATATCTTTTCTTTAATGTTATTTTTTTACTCTTTGTTTTTTGTCGTACGTCAAGTATAGCCAAGGTATAGCCAACTATATCTTTTCTTTAATGTTATTTTTTTACTCTTTGTTTTTTGTCGTACATAAAGTATAGCCAAGGTATAGCCAAGTATATCTTTTCTTTAATGTTATTTTTTTACTCTTTGTTTTTTGTCGTACGTCAAGTATAGCCAAGGTACAGCCAAGAATATATTTTCTTTAATGTTATTTCTTTACTCTTTGTTTTTTTTTGTTGCACGTGAAGTATAGCCAAGGTATAGCAAAGAATATATTTTCTTTAATGTTATTTTTTTTACTCTTTTTTTTTTGTCGTACGTCAAGTATAGCCAAGGTACAGCCAAGAATATCTTTTCTTTAATGTTATTTTTTTACTCTTTGTTTTTTGTCGTACGTCAAGTATAGCCAAGGTATAGCCAAGTATATCTTTTCTTTAATGTTATTTTTTTGCTCTTTTTTTTGTCGTACGTCAATTATAGCCAAGGTAGTCTCAGAAAGTATTTATTTACACAGATACCAAAGACCAAGCAAATGAATTAATTTTAAATCTACCTGACTCCATCTCTTTCTATGTCGGATTTTTGACTTGTCCTTCAGGTGAGCACACATTTTAGTTTTTCCTGGTAGAATCCACTCGAGTCTACCTCCATATGGTGTAGGATATTTTTTCGGGGGCCGAATGCGGATATTTGTCTGATGGACATGACTTGCAGCCTCGTCCATGGTGTTAATCAGCTGTTTGACGAACATGTTTATGACATTCTCTTCCTCATTGTCATCGGACGCTTCAAAACAATCATCAAAGAAGATGTGGGCTGCAAAATAAAAATTTATTTCACAGCTACATGTTACACAAATAAAATGTAGTTTAAATAGGGCTAAACTTAGATATTACACAGAAAACACATAAAAGGAAGAACATGAAATGAATAAAAAAAGAAATAAATAAATTTAACAAATTATTTGATGATCCGTTCTTAGATGAACGGAGCCCTATTATTAAAAGTAGTATTAAGAAGGTGTTTTGAGAGTTTAAGAGGTGTTTTGAAAATTAATACTAAGAAGACTAGGTCGGACTAAGAATCAAGCAGGGAAAATAGGTGATGTTACTTAAGGAAAAAATCGATCAAGTGGATAACTTCGCTCATCCGGGTAGCACTATTAGTAAAGATGGTAGATGCAGTAAAGATGCAACAAGCAGAATAGCCAAGAGGGTAGGTGTTTTTCACTATTGAAAGGAGTTTGAATGAATAGGGAGATAAGTGCAAACTATAAAAGCGTGAACTAAGATTAATATTTTGAAAGTCATGTAGTGTCATTAGTCAGGTATTCTTCGAGGACGTGGACGCTTCAGAAGACTGAGGAAGATTTAGCAAATATCTTCCAGGGGAGTTCCCTAAGGGTAGTTTTATGTACTTGTTTTACTGACTGCATATTCAAGAATAAGCTTACAACAAAATTGTTTAATTCCACTATCTAGGATCATAATGAAAGTTAGGTTCAAAGGACTATGCCAAGTTTTATGGATGAAAGATGGTATATTGCTAACGATCGTGCTTTTTAGTAATTCATCCGAGACGGTATATACCATAGAGCATTACAGGGGGGAGGGTATTTGATGATGCATATGCCTTTACTGCTTACTTGTGTTCGTTAAGCAACTATCTATTTATCTATTCCCGAATGGGGGGTTAAGAGTGAGCTTTGAATGGATTTGGGTGGGGGAGAAGCATGTGCAGGTGTGTTGGCCTCGAGTGGCTTGATGATGCAGTGAACTATTAGTAGTAGTCGCAGTAATAGTAATATTAATTCCATGAAAACAATATTTTGCTATTTTATCTGAGGGGGGGGGTATCAATATTGACAACCACCCATTCAATATTTAATGGCAGCATGTCTGCATTGAAGCTAATAATGAAAATTTAACGATCAGTTAGATTTTCAATCGATTTGAATTTCGGCTGTTATGTCAAAGCACTTTGTCGAATTTCAATGTGTTTAACTACGTTGATATCCATGGTGATGAAAAAGACGACCAAGCTCGACAAAGTTTGACTGAAATCGACTAAAGATCTAAAGACCAAGCTCGACAAAGTTTGACTGAAATCGACTAAAGATCTAGAGACCAAGCTCGACAAAGTTTGACTGAAATCGACTAAAGATCTATAGACCAAGCTCGACAAAGTTTGACTGAAATCGACTAAAGATCTAAAGACCAAGCTCGACAAAGTTTGACTGAAATCGACTAAAGATCTAGAGACCAAGCTCGACAAAGTTTGACTGAAATCGACTAAAGATCTAAAGACCAAGCTCGACAAAGTTTGACTGAAATCGACTAAAGATCTAAAGACCAAGCTCGACAAAGTTTGACTGAAATCGACTAAAGATCTAAAGACCAAGCTCGACAAAGTTTGACTGAAATCTACTAAAGATCTAAAGACCAAGCTCGACAAAGTTTGACTGAAATCGACTAAAGATCTAAAGACCAAGCTCGACAAAGTTTTACTGAAATCGACTAAAGATCTAAAGACCAAGCTCGACAGAGTTTAACTGAAATCAACTAAAGATCTAAAGACCAAGCTCGAAGCTCGACAAAGTTTGACTGAAATCGACTAAAGATCTAAAGACCAAGCTCGACAAAGTTTGACTGAAATCGACTAAAGATCTAAAGACCAAGCTTGACAAAGTTTGACTGAAATCGACTAAAGATCTAAACCACATAAGCACACTTCTTAAGTTCATGAAGGACATTGTCCTTCAATTAAAACAAAGAAATATTTCATTGTAAAAAACTTAGTTTCTCCTTTGAGTAAATAATTTCCAATTCGCAGGAAGAACGCCTCCATTGTGTAGTGTTCAGCTGTAAGCCACTGGATTTGAAACTGAGATAACTTCAATCAGCTTCGAACCGCTGTTGAGCACATACTTGAATAGATGAAGGAGCACAGTGAGAGAATCAACGAAGCAATCAACTTTTTGGAATGTTTTTGCCTTTTTTTTTACCATCTTCGCAAAATACTACTCAAAGGTCCAACTTCAAAACTTCGATAGGGCCGGTAGATTCTGATGATGAATCGCAGATAAAGAAGGTAAAGAAGAAAAAGATAGAGAGAGAAACACTAATCAAAATGAAATATAACAAAAATGTAATAAATAAAAGAAAAGTTTAGTGATGTATAGTAATATATCGTATGTAGTCTGCCAAAACATAGTATCTACTGTAAAGACTAGTATCTACTAGTATTCAGTGGCGTAGTTTAGTTGAGGCAGAGACCCACTCCGAACTCCCATTAAAAATACTGGAGCTAAGCCCCTGCTAGTATCTACAACCAGATCTCGATCCGAGGCACCCAACAGCGCAGTCAGAACTACCTCCTTTAGTTTGTGTGATAGAACCTAGTCTCTACAATTGATAAAAGCTTAGTTTACCAGCTTTCCGCAGTCGAAATTTTTTTGGGTGAAAATTTGAAAATCCAGATGCTTGGTTCTGGCAGTGCATTAGTATTGCGTCACTATAACGTCTCTGTAAGTGGCTTAATAAATTTCTAGTATAATTGTTATTGTTATTATAAGTACAGCAAGACGATCAAAAAGAGTGGCACCAGAAGACTGAAATATAGAGATTCAAATTAAATTCTTTTAACAGTTTTTTGTTGTAGCTTCAACGGAACTTTATTCCATGTTGTTATAAGGCAAAACACAGAATTAGGAAAAAAAAAAAATTATTTAAACTCAAAGTGCTTTATCCAAACCTCAAATTTTCTGCAGACAAACTTAAACACATTTGGTTTATTTTATGCAAGAAGTAAAATGTAATACATTATTTCTATATAATTAAATTGTGTTTTCTATAAATGATCAAACAATCTTCCAAAGTCAACAAATTCATTTTCTTTTCATCCCTCTATTTTACTTATTTTTTTGGCTTTCCAGGCAATTAAATCTTTCCCACTTACTCTCAAACTTGTAATAATCCGGGTCAACAATTTTCAAGTATTTTTGAGCAACTCGCCGAGCACTCTGATCTTCATCCATACGGAAAATTGACTTCAGCATTTCCATCATCTCCTCTGTGGTTTCATGCCACATAGTGGCACAAGCATAAATTTGTGTGATCGAATCAGATGCTTTCACAGTTTTGGGCTCTGTACTACTCGTTTCTGTATGAATAGATATAGTCTCATAATACTGCCCCATTTCCCCATCACCTGTGGCATCTATGTCCAGTTCTAATTCCTGAAATAAGTTTAATTAGTAATCAGCGTCAATGCACTAAGGTTAGGTTAGGCAACTGTATAAATAATATAACAGTAAGATCAAAGCTTATTGATTTTTGGCACTACATCCTCAGCGCGTACAAACAGTTCCTCCCATTTACTCTGTCATGAGCGGGTCAGTGTAAATTTGTGAGTCACTGAGTAATGGTGTGAATTTGCATTATTCGTAATTGCGAAAGCAGAAAGAAACGAGGTGACCCGGCGAAGTGGTTTGCTTATGTATGTTTTCTAAAAAGGGGGGCGGAGGGTTGATTATATATATATATATATATATATATATATATATATATATATATATATATATATATATATATATATATATATATATATATATATATATATATATATATATATATATATATATAAAATAAAATATAAATATATATATATATATATATATATATATATATATATATATATATATATATATATATATATATATATATATATATATATATATATATATATATATATATATATATATATATATAACCAGTTAATTTACTATAAAAGCGTTCCATTAAATGACAAAAGTCAGAATTATTGGAAGTGATTCAATTCCACAAGGGAAAAATCAAGGCAGAGAGGCAGAATCGTGTGATTTTTTTTTTTAAATACATGATAACGTCAATATATAATATAGTTAACTTTTACAACTCTTTTATTTGCCTTTTTAGCATACTATCTACACTTATCTGATATCTATCTAATTAACGTCCATCTAACAGTTATCTAACTCCATGATCATATATTGAGGCAAAAGTACTGGTCCGATTTTTCGCAAAGAGATTATCAGTTTCGAATTCTTACTTCCGTTTTAACGTCTCCTTCGTCATCTCTCCGTCTCATAAGGCCCATACCCTGGTCGAGCAGGAATGCATTGTAGAAAGGTGAAATAAACAATTTCTCTGTGGACGCAAGACGTTCGCATTTGGGTGTCCAAATATGCAAGGTGATCCAGGTTTGGGAGAGTAACCAAAGTAGCCACACCCAGGCATGCTAAAAACAGATAAACAATACTTTTTAATGGTTACTATTATTATTATTTATTATTTTATATTATTGTTATTTATTATTATTATTTATTAAAACAATAATAAATTAATCCTACCTTACGAAGTAAGAAATTGCAAAGCATGAACCGAAAAAAATGGACAAAAAGAGAAAGGAAAGTAGTTGTTAAACAACAAAAAATGGATGAAAAGACTTGAAATTTTTCTAATATAAATCCCGAAATCTTCAGGAATTAACACCCAAAGAAGACTATATCCTGCTTATAAAAATTATTTAAAGAAAGAAGCATCACTATTTGCTTAATTACTTTTAATTTAATTAAAATTTAATAAAATTGTACTAATAAGTTTTAGTTTAATAAATTTTATTAATTAATTTTTATCTTTTTTTTAATTTCAATTAAATATAACTTTTAATTTAATTTTTTTTTTTAATTATAATAATTCGGTAATTAGTTTATTAATTTAGATTTTATTTTAATCAAGAGTTTTAATTGGATTCCTTTGAGAGTCTTAAGAAAGAAAGGGAGGTAAGGAGAAGTCTAAGGAAAGTAAGCGAATAGAATCTTAGGCAGCGCAATAGCGCTGCCTAAGCATAGAACAATGTTGGAACAATGTATTTTTTTTCTTGGTCTTAGACCAGGGCACTTCGTATCGAAGGAGTTGTCGTAGAAACTTCAAAAAGGGCTCATTCGATTGGAAATTAGAGTGGCTTGTTCCCTTTTTAATAGACGAAAGTGATTGGTAGTAGAATATAGTAGAATATTTTTATTTATAACACGTACATAATTAAATGTCACAAAACAGCGCACATGCCTGGTGGCATACTTTAGCGCTGAAAATATTGCCAACGAAAATACACAGCCATTTTCTAACTAAATTTTACAACAACGAAAAAGAAAGTCCTAATGAAGAAAATGCTTAGCATGCCATAAGATATTTCTTCACCAGTCTTAGAAAATGTCGCTTGTTGCTGCATTCTCGAACTGATGCAGGAATTGAGTTCCAGATTTTTGGGCCAATGTGACGGATGCTGAATCCCGCTCTCGATGTCGGGCGAATTTCGCACGAAAAGTCTGAACGATGCGTAGTAGGATAATTATGAAATTGAGAATTAGTTGAGAAAATGCCGGAGAAATTTACAGGTAAATTAATATATTGATAATCATGACAAATACTAGAGATATAAATTAAATGAAGTTGGTCCAAAGAGAAAATTCCCGAAGTCCCATATAGGTGTCTAACTGAAGTTCTGCAATCAGCATTAAAAAGAATCCTCATTGCTTTATTCTCAAGTATTTGGAGAGACTTGAAAACAGACGAAAAGGTAGATGCCCAAACCAAAATGCAATAGAGAAAATATGGGTGGACGAAAGAATAATAAATAGATTTTAGAATAGCTTTAGGAAAAAAGTGACAAAGACGAGTTAGCATGCCAATATTTCGGGAAATTTTTAACGACAGTGTTTTTACATATTTATGAAACGACAAATTTTTATCTAAAATAATCCCAAGATATTTGAACTGATATGTAACACCCCTTTCACGCCCACTATTTCCCCAAACACATCCAATCAAAATTTTGAGATAGCCATTTGTTCAGCGTAGTTGATTTCCAGATAGAAATTACGTTTTTGAGGAGGACACTCCCCTACTGCCCTCAGGGCACGGGCTGTAGGTTATGCCTTGGGGCATATTAGGTTATTTATAGAAGGCGTTGTCGTAGAAACTTCAAAAAATGCTCGTTCGATTAGAAATTCAAAGAGCTAGTGCCCTTTTTAATATTCGAAAGTGATTGAAGGGTAACTAACCCCCCTCTCACGCCCACCTTTTCCCCAAACACATCCAATCAAAATTTTGAGATAGCCATTTTGTTCAACGTCGTTGAATGTTCTGGAAATTTGGTCTTTGAGGATGACAACCCCCCACAGCACTCAGGGAAAAGGGTTGTAAGTTATGCCCTGGGGGCATATAAGGTTTTTATAGAAAGCGTTGTTGTAGAAACTTCAAAAAGGGCTCATTCGATTGGAAATGGAAATGGTTAGTGCCCTTTTTAATAGTAGAAAGTGATTGAAAGGCAATTAATACACCTTCCACACCCACCATTTTCCCAAACAGATCAAATCAAAATTTTGAGATAGCCATTATCTTCAAAGCAGTTGAAAGTTCTGGAAATTATATTTTTGAGCAGGAGCCTCCCCCCAGAGTCTTCGGGGCAAGGGTTATAGGTTATCTCCTGGGGGACATATAAGGTTTTTATTGAAAGCTTTGCCATAGAAACTTGAAAAAGGGCTCACTCGATTGGAAATTCAAAGGGCTAGTGCCTATTTAATACTTAAAAGTGATTGGAGGGCAATTAATCCCCCTCTCACGCTCACTTTTTCCCCACAAACATCCAAAAAGGACTTTGATATAGCAATTGTATTACATATAATTCAAATTTGTGGAAACTAGGTTTATGGATATGACACCCCCCCCCCCACAGCGCCATGGCCATGAGGACATATTTGACTCGGGGGGCGTATGAGGTTCTTATAGAAAGCGTTGTCGAAGAAATTGCAAAAAGGGCTCATTCAATCGGAAATTGAAAGGGCTACTGCTCTTAGTAACAGTCGAAAGTGACTGGTGGGCAACTACCTCCCCTCATGCCAACGATTTCCCCAAACGCATCCAATCAAAATTTTGAGATATTCATTTTGTTCAACGTAGTTAAAAGGTCTGGAAATTTGGTCTTTGAGGATGACAACCCCCTCAGAGCCCTCAGAGCAAGGGTTGTAAGTTATGGCTTGGGGGAATATAAGGTTTTTATATAAAGTGTTCTTATATAAACTTCAATAAGAACTTATTTTATTCTGAATTGTTAAAGATAGCGCCCTTTTTACTAGTCGAAAGTGAGTGGAAAGCAACTAACCCGCCTCTCATATTCACCATTTCCCCAAACACATCCGATCAAAGTTTAGAGATATCCATTTTGTGTCAGCGTATTTGAAAGTTCTGGAAATTATGTATTTGAGGATGACAAACCCCCCAGAGCCCCCAGGGCGAAGGTTGTAAGTTATGCCCTGGGGACATATGAGGTTTTTATATATAGTGTTGTCGTATAAACTTCAAAAGGGGCTCATTCACTTGGAAATTGAGAGTGCTAGTGCCCTTTTTAATAGTCGAAAGTTTTTGGAGGGTAACTAACCCCCTTCTCACGCCCACAATTTCCCCAAATACACCCAATCAAAATTTTCAGATAGCCATTTTGTTCAACATTTTTGAAAGTTCTGGAAATTAAAACTGGAATCGGAGGACAAATACCCCCCCCCCCCTCACGCCCATCATTTCCCCAAACACTTCCGATCAACATTTTGATATAGCCATTTTGTTAGAGGTAGTTGAAGGGTCCGAAAATTATGTCTTTGAGTATGACGACCCCCCACAACTCTCAGTGCTAAGGTTGTATGTTATGCCCGGGGGGCATAAAAGGTTTTTATAAGAAGCATTGTCGTAAAAACTTCAAAAAGGACTAATGTTTTTGGAAATTGAGAGGCCTACTATCCTTTTTAATAGTCGAAAGTAAACGGAGGGAGAATCCCCCCCCACGCCCATCATTTCCCCAAATATTTCCAATCAACATTTTGATATGTTCATGTTGTTCAGCGTAGTTGAAAGGTCTGGAAATTTAAGAATGACACCCCCTCCCCTAATAGCCCTCAGGAGCAGGGTCATGAACTATGCCTTTGGGACATGTCAGGTTTTTATAGAAATTTTTTTCGTAGAAGCTTCCAAACGGTTTCATTTGATTAGGAATTGAGGAATAGTGCCTTTTTTATTAGTCAAAAGTGATCAGAGGGAAAATCCCTCACCCCCCCTCCCACGCCCATCGTTTCCCCACACTTCCAATAAAAATTTGAGATTAAACGTATTAAAACGTATCAAACGTATCAACGTATTAAAAGAGCTCATTCGTAAAATGAGCGGAAGAAATCAAAAATTAAACACTACGATTAGTGTCATAATTTTGAAAAAAGTTTATGTTGTTAAAAATTCTTGAAAAAGTTTCTCCAGCATATAAATAGCAGGTTAAACTATAAATTCTTAAAGGAAAACCGGAAAGACTCAAACTATTATTTAATTTTTTCCCCTGAAAAGTCCATGTCAATATAAAACGAACAGAAATTAATTAAAAAAACTTTTTCTATAAAATAAGTTTTTCAACAAAAAGTGAAGAGCTCTATCAAACCAAAAATGAACGAAAATAGAATCAAACAATCTACCAAGCATACAACTACCACAAATCAGTATCAATAAATAAATGAAACCTCTATGATTTCTAAAAGCCGGAATATAATTTGTGCTTTACTGAAAAAATTCTTTTAAATGTTTTCACTTTTATAACTAAGAAATCAAAAATTAATTAAGATTTTAGGGAATAAATATCAGCATATGTATATTGCACTGACAATGCACATTTTTTTCAGTAAATTCGTCTGAATATTTTTCAGCAAAGTACAAATTATATTCTGGCTTTTACAAATCATAGGGGTTTTGAACCCTACTCATATTAATTTCTGCTCGTTTTGAGCTTGACTCTGTTATCTATTTTAATTTCTGTTTGTTTTGGGTTTCATTTATTTATTGATACTGATTTTGTGGAAAAAGTTTTTTTTAATTAATTTTTAAAAAAAGTCTGTTCATTGGAACTTTTATGCCCTTAAGTAATTCCATAGCAAAGTAATGTCACACACTTTCTAGCTATTTTTTTGCTGAAAAAAAAAATTAACAAATATTTAAAGTTCGTATTTATAACGTGAATTTTAAATTTTAGTCACTAAAAAATCCTAAAAAGTCACTAAAAAATTTTAGTCACTAAAAATAAGAAATGGGTGTTCGTTTAACCTGGTTGGTTGCTTTGTTGTATAGCTCCTCCTCTTAAAACCATGCCTGTAAATATTATTGGCCTAGACGATTACAATATTAGTCTCATTTGACGCCTGGTGCACCACCGTTACTTTTTTTTTTACTCAGATATGCATTACGAAGCTAAGCAGAATTCATTCTTATGCAGTCACTCTACGAATATAACATGGGTATAATAATGGGTATATATGGTATAAAGTTACGTTGATGTACACCAGACTGTTGAAAATGTCCTAGAAACAAATTTAAAAAAAAACTTATAAATAAACTTACTTGACTAAGTATCAAATCATTTAAGAAATCACCAGTAGGGCATTCAAAGAACAGATAATCTGGCAGCGTTCCTTGCAGTATACAGGCGTTGTTGTTTCGAACACCACAAGCTGCAATCAGCAGTGACACAGAAACGGGAACAATAAGGTTTACAGGAAATGCAAAACTGAAGCCTTGAATACAGATCTTGCACGCAAATTTACCTGAAATTTTTTTTTTTAAATAAAGCATAAAGAAAACAATGAAATCGAAAACTAGATTATTTAGATTTAGTTATGGCCTTAATGAATGAATTTGGCTTCAAATATCAGCAGTAGCGTCAATTCGCGAAAATGTTTGAGGGAGCCAAAATGTATTTTTCAAAATCTAGGGGGCCAATTTTGCTTTTTTTTTATCAATGGAAACACCAAAAAATGATATTTCTAAATCTAGCGGCGAGCTAAAAATTTAGGGAAGGAAGCAAATGCCATCTCCAGCCAACTGACACCACGGAATATAAGTAGTTTCTACTCTCTATATTGAGAAGTTTTGAAAACGCAATTTAAATAAAATAAAATATTATGGTTTGATAAAATTAAGACTTTTGAAATTTATTCAGGGCCAAAAATAGCCAAAAAAAAATGCACAAGACAAAGTCACTACTATCTTTAAAATTAAAGCAGGAACTTATGGCATTTTTTTTCTCTCTGTCTCTCGGAATCTCCCAAAGATTATATTGATCAGCCAAAGTTGACAAAGTTAAGATCAGTTGAACTCGGGTTTTATATATATGGACAGCAGTAGGTAAATGCTACTTAAGATTAATTTATTATCCAATTTTACAAACACTTTGACCAACGCCTCGTATCACCTAATACAAGCAGTCCAATTTTAATGTTCATTTAAACATTTAGACCAGCCACTGTCCAAATTGTCTCATAATTTCAATGGTGCTATCCAATTACAATTTTTGAAGGATATTCTGACTGTCCAGCCGTGACTTAGTTCAAACCCGTTTAACTTTGATTTTATATTTATGCTCAGCTGCAAGTAAATGCTAATTTTGGCACTGAATTATGTTTTAAAACGTTCTTTACATTTTTTAGATTGCAAAATTCGTTTAAAATTGGTTAAAAATCGTAAAAGTTCGGAACGAATGGTCTGCATGTGAAAAAGTTAATTTAGTTTAATAGCATAATTCTTGTTCGGTGAGCGAATCTACCTAAGACTAATGAATCCAATGATAAAAGTATCTTGTCCTTTTGCTGCAAGTTCGAGCTGTAAGTTTGTCACAAAATCGGTTGTTTCGGAGAAAACATAAATGCTAAGGCTCATTTATTTTTAGATTTTAAAAATATCGTTATTAAACTTGTACCAGTACTCACCATCAGTCAATAGTAATTACTTTTTTTTTCTTCTTTTTTTTGTTCGCCATGAGTGTGTGTGTGTTCGAATAAATTTAAAACCAACTTAAACCATAATAATTCGTAGCTGTAGACTTGTCACAAAATCACTTGTTTCAAAAAAATATTAATAGTAAACTTTTCAAATGCCAAGCAGCTGGAAACTCGGGAAACTGCTGCTCAAAGATGCTTGTCAAAATGTGAGCTGAAACCTAGTTGACACTAAAATCACAGTGGGAACGAGCATTTAGTTCTTTTGTAATTTGTCGAGCGTTGGGTGCCAAGAGAACCAGTTTAAACCTGTTTGATGGCAGGATAGTACCCTCAGGGGGTATTATCCCGCCATGAGTTTTTTTACTTTCTTATTTTGATTCAGCTGATTTAAAAAAATAAGTGAGCTGAACCTAGTTGACACTAAAATCTCAGTGGGAATGAGCCTTTAGTTCTTTTGTATTTGTCGAGCGTTGGGATCCAAGAGAACAAGTTCAAACCTGTTTGTTGTAAGACCATCTTCTTCAAGGAGTTGCAGACCCTTGAGGTAAATATAGCCAGGGAACTAGCTCGGTTTTGAATTGCTGTGCCGGCCTCAGGGGGCATTATCCTGCCATGAGTTTTTTTTACTTTCTTATTTTGATTCAGCTGATTTAAAAAAATAAGTGAGCTGAACCTAGTTGACACTAAAATCTCAGTGGGAATGAGCCTTTAGTTCTTTTGTATTTGTCGAGCGTTGGGATCCAAGAGAACCGGTTCAAATCTTTTTGTTGTAAGACCACCTTTTTCAAGGATTTGCAAACCCTTGAGGTAAATATGACTCAAATTTGCATTGATATGTTGACCTCAGGTGGCTTCGCCTTGCCATGATTTTTTCTTTCTTCTTCTTCCTTCTTTGGATTCAATTGAATTTCAAAAACTAGCGTGAACTGAACCTAGTTAATACGAATATATATCTGGGAAATAAGCCTTTAATTCTTTTTTAATTTGTTGAGCGTTGGGACCCAAGAGAAATGTTGATAGATCTATGAATAAATAAAAGTTCAAATAGGGATAAACCCTTTTAATAGACTGAAAAATTTCACAAAAAAATACTTGACATTTTGGTCACATATGACCGTCATCAGTAGCAATGCTGATGAACTACTCAAGTATTACTACTGATGACGGTCACTGCATATGTGACCGGAATATCTAGTATTTTTTGTGAAATTTATCACTGTCTATTAAAAAGGTTTATCCCTATTTGAACTTTTATTTATCATCATGGTTTGCCAGTGTGATCTTCAAAATTATCTAGATGTACGAATATTTATCCTTTGTAACAAATAGTAAATAAATCTTACCAAAAACATAGCAAATCCAGGCAGACAAAAAATTTGAATCGTGAGCACATGGGATGGTATGCTAGACCAAGCGTCCTGGGCCTCAAAAGTTTGAAATCTATCTATATTTGCATCACTGACGAGAGAACTTCTAAGTGGACCCTAAATATAAATTAAATTAAAAAAAACAAGTTTTTTCAACTGTAAGTAAGGAGCAACATTAAAACTAAAAACGAACAGAAACTATTACGTATATGAGAGGGTTTCCCCCTAGTCAAATCCTCACTCATTGCGCTAAAATTTGAATTTCGTTCGAATCACAAACCACTGAATCACAAAGGCCGTATAATTAAAAAAGATATATTTTTTGAAAGTACTAAAAAAAACCTTTAGCGTATAGAGCGAGGTATTAAATATGGGGTAAACCCCCTCATATACGTAATAGTTTCTGTTCGTTTTTAGTTTTAATGTTGCCCCTTACTTTCAGTTGAAAAAATTTGTTTTCTTATTTAATTTCTGATCGTTTTTAACTAATGCTTGGAAATCTGGCGCCCCCTTCATAGAAATATCCCTTTCCCCATGAAATAATTATCCATGGAAAGATACCCCCCGTAACCCCCTCTTCCGAACCCCCCCCCCACCAGAAAAAAATCCCTCCTAATAATAAACTTTTTTTCTAATACACAATAAATAAATCTTACCAAAAACATAGCAAAGCCAGGCAGAAAAAATTTGAATCGTGAGCACATGGGATGGTGTGCTAGACCAAGCGTCCTGTGCCTCAAAAGTTTGAAATCTATCGATCTTTGCATCACTGACTAAAGAACTTCTAAGGGGACCCTAAAAATAAAAATCATTAATGACCCTAAAAAATGTTATTTATTTCTAAGAAAATATAAAACTTAGGTATAATTGACTCACAAATCATTAAAACATATAAGCAAAACACTGAATTGAACTTAAGGTTACTATATCATAATTTTTCTCGAAGTTGCTTGTTTCTTTCTCTTAAAGTGTGGGTACACGAAGCTCATACCTTGGGGGGAAATTACAATATATCTTCTGGTGCATATTTAGATGAACTTCCAAGTAAAGCTAGAGACCTCGATTTTTCAATTTTGTGACTCTTCTAAAGTCAGAGGAAAGGGAACTCTCGCGGCCAATCCACAAATTTGACCTTATGACTGGGCATGAGATTTAATCTTTAACAAAATAACAGCTGTCAAAAGCAAACAGGATTGACTAAAGAAGGACGAGACAACAAAATTTTAAGGATCTCTGTAAATATTTTTTTTATTTTTCAAGGAAATGAATTATTCATCACGTATTATATTCATTTAACTAATAGACAATAGAGCTCTTTCCTCCTATGGGCTTTACCTAGCACATGACCAAGGGATTCGCATCCCCCCTCTAATACCCAGAAATAAATATAAAAATTAGTTTCTTTTAAAATCTAGAAAATAATTTGTTCTTGCTAACAAATAAACGAAACAAAAATCCCCCCCTCTCCCAAAAGATAAACTGAGATGAAATATTTACGTATTAAATATTGCAAATATTTGCACATGGTTATCATACCAATAAAAAGCGTCTGGTTTCTAGTTAACGCGTACATTGGCGGATCCAGGATATTTTTAGGGGGGCGCAAGATAGGTTGATCCGATAAACTTGCGTTAAGAAAAGTTTAATTAACGTAATCTTGCGTTAATTAAGCAAATTACACTACTTTAGACAACGCTAGGGAAGGGGGGGGCACCCCTTCCCCCCCCCCTGGATCCGCCACTGGCAAGTGCGAAACATCACCACACGAGGAGTGCGCATTGACTACTTTTTGCTGTAAAAGTAGGACTGAATGGGGAACCAAAAGATATTTTTTTTCACAAATATAAACTGCCTCATCTCAAGGAAGATAAATTCAATGGCTCCTTGGATATTATACTTTTTGATTAAAAAAGTAACTAGTATGTCCCTCTTCTTTCCCTCAAACAGAACACAAATAAGCTGTCTTTTATTATTTAAATTTATGTTTATTTTCTTACTCTAAAAGGGCTTAACTATTCTTCCCAATAGGTGTTCAGGTAAATTGTTACCAAATCATATTATTGACTTACGAATAAAGTGAATATACCGCTCGATGCCTTTTTTTTATGCCCTGTTCACATCTAATAATCATTTTTGTCGGAAAGGAATTTTACCCCCACCCCTATATACCCATTTAGGGTATATATTTACACATTAGGGGGGTGGGGGTGAGGGAAAGTTTAAACTTACCTCCTATTTACATCAATATATACCCTGAATTGGTATATATAGGAGTGGGGGTAAAATTCATTTCCGACAAAAATTATTATTAGATTTGGAAAGAGCATAAAAAAAGGCATTGAGTGGTATATTCACTTTATTCGTAAGTCAATAATATGATTTGGTAAAAATTTACCGCTGTTCATGCCAAGATTGAAGATTTCACTTAATTTTTCATCACTCCATCTTAGAATTTATTTCCACTTTTTTTACTGCCTGAAAATAAGAAGATAGGCTCAACTGTTTAGAATGACTATGGTACACACTTTTGTCCCACTTTTGTCCTAGATATCATGTCGTCCACCACATTAAAGTTTTGGATTCCCCTTTTATTACCACCTTAAAACAAATAAATTAATTAATAAGGTCAGAAGACTTGGCTCAGATCCTTTTTATGTTCTTTGAAATACTAGTCTTGTTCGGAGGGATATTCCAAACCCAAGTACACACCCCCTGGAATGTTTCCACATCAGGTGATCGGTATATTAAAATCAGACCCAGAACTAACTATATTCTATTTTGATTGTTTCCGTTGCTTTTTTTTGGACTCAAGGTTGTATAAAGAGGGGGGAGTATCGGATTTGAACCCCCTCCCCCCGAAATTTTGGCGGACTCGTAAAAAAGTAATAAAAATACATATAACAAATGTTGATACGTCTTGTAAAATTGTTATGCAATCCCCCCCCCTGAGCAAAACACCCCCCCCCCCCCTGAACAAAAATCGTGGATATGTCAATGTTTGAACTTAATCTATTTGGCTTCCAAATTTCAATTAAACTACACGAATGTTTGACAGCAAGGCATACAATTTTTTCAACTTAATGTAAAATATATTCACCGAATAAACAGGTATTTTGTGGTCTCCAAATGCAAGATTGAATTTCGAAAATAGTGGCGTCAGGTCTTTGTAGATGCCCCACCAAATAAAGAAAACAGTCCCTAGAAAAAGCGCTATCTTCCAAATGCTGATGAAAATATATGTAAAGTAACGTGTTCGCTTCAGTCTCTCTTTGACTCGTCCAAGGCTCTTGACAATAGCTGAAATAAGAAAAGGAACAAATGAAGTACATCATGAGAACGTCAGTATTCCATCTAGAAAGGATACTGAAACCAAAATAGATAAAAATGAATGACTTATATTAAAAAGCACCAAAAACCTTAGAATGCCGTATACACCAGACAACGGTATCTTCAGCAACATACACATGTCTTATCTCTGTGGTCAGAATAAACTGATAAACCTTTTATCTATTGCAGAATCCCATCACATTCTGCACACAGGAAATTTAAATCGCTTCGGGTTTCACAATGTAATTTTATGTAATTGTAGTTTTGGCTATACGTACATTACTTCGACGATATTTAGCATCGGTTGAATTAAATACATTAGCGCTACCTAATATTTATTGCAAAATGCAGAAATGTAGCAGGCGCTCCAGTTTTCAGTTCTATTAGCTTTTAAGCAGTTTGCCAACTCTCATTGGAAATTCACGAATTAACCACCAGGGCGCAGGTTGGTTGCTACTACCTTATTATCGATCGTACTACCTTATTGAAAATCGTTTTTTTATATCTCATATGATAGTATAAGGTATTGTTCAGGACTTAAAATGTAAAATTTTCTAAAAATACAATTTATGGAGTCGAGGAGTCCTAATTTGCTCGTAAAATAGTCAAAATACTTAGGTTTTAAGGCTTTAGAGTTGGAGCCATCATATTCTAAGACTTTGAAGTCAATCAGAATTTACACAAATCAGACTCTATTCCAATGCTTTGGGTTGGTCCTAAGGCAAGCCCACAATGCCTGAAGCTCATGAGTAGAAAATAATATTTTGGTACACATCACTTATCGCAATCAGAGTCCAAACTTGTAAATAAATATATGTTTTCAAAGCTGCTTCAAAGTGTCATCAATTCCGTCCCCAGGATGGTCTATCAGCCTGCAGCAAGAAAGACAAGGATTAATTTCAATTATCATAATGCAACAGAATAGCATAAATTCCCTCAAGAGAGCATATAGCTCGTAGGACTGGGTATAAACTCTGGAATGAAGTCTATAGCACTATTAACAGAAAAAGAAATTAAAAAATAACAATAAAAAAACACATGTAAACATTAAAGCGAGAGTTAAAGTCCAACGCTCAGCTGAAACGTTGAAGTCGAACGTCGGACTTGGAGATACTGAAATTATAGGATTCGTAGTCATCATCTTGAATTTGCTGACTCCCCAATCTTGGTGCCAACCAAAGTATAATCACATACAGAACAAGAACTGACAAAACCTATCCTCTCCACACAAAAAAGTGACCTTTTGTCCGCGTCTCTGGAGACGATTCCATAACTATGTGAACCTGGCGAGTAAATCACAAGTTCCGTAGGTGATTATACTTGTTCCGTAAAAGCTGTATTAAATTTAATTTATTGGCTCGGAGCGATTAAGTAGTACAGCATTTTCCATCTAGTGGCGCTGAGGTACGCGGGGTCACTTTTGGAGAGTTTTGACTGTACTTGTTCAGTAGATGATTATACTTTGGTGCCAACAAAACCCTACTTGCAGAAAGATTAAATTTTTACTTCCATTCAGATAAAAATCCTCCTGGACGTCAGGGAATGGTGCTGGAAGCTTAAGATTGTTTTCCTCCATCAATTTCATCATATGAGTACTTGTCTCATGAATGTGGTTTTGCCAAGGAAAACAAAAAATTGCAATAAAGGCCGCTTCACAATGGCCGCAAACCGGCCACAAACCGTTTCACAATGACAAGGCCGAAAATCCAAGCGAAGCTCAAGCTTTGCTTTTGGTGAGATAATTTAAGTTTACTGTATTATAAACTACAATAACCAAACATTGGAGCAAAAACGACCAGATCACGTGAAATAATATGACCAAGCAACTTTCTAGCAAGGAAAGACTCGCCAAGGGCTGTATAAACAATCAAGGAGACCATGCAGGTGGTTATTATTGGGACGCACCATCTTCCTGGCCATGCTCTCCAAATATTGGTCCTTCTGAATAACAGATTTTGATGACTCATGGTCATTATCAGAGACGGTAAAAAGTATTTTAGTGTATTCCGCTTAGATAATTTCGGAGACCACACTGCCTTTCCATGACGATAAATAAAAGTTCAAATAGGGATAAAATAGTTTTAATAGACAGTGATGATGATAACAGTGATAGAAATTCACAAAAAATACCAGATATTTCGGTCACATATGCAGTGACCTTCATCAGTAGTAAAACTAAACTAAAACAATAGTTTATATACGAAATCAAATAAAACTACATATTGTTTAATTCTCTAGGCGGAAGCTAGCCTCTTTGACCTTCTTGGATTCGGTTCATTAGCGTTCAATGATATAACACTTGGACAGAGGTCAACTACATTGGGTGAATTAAACTTTATCTATCACATTTTAATAAATTATCATAGGTAGAGTTCAGCAACAATTCACGTGTGTCACGATCCAAAGCTATATTCTTGAATAAGATTTTTTTTTTTCAAGAGTTTCAAGAAAATTTTGCTTTAAAACCCGGTCCCTAGAAATCGAAGAGACATTATCGAAATAAAATAAAAATGATCAAATAACAAATAAAATGATCTGGAAAATTGAAAATATGTTCTGAAAGGGCTGAAGTAAAATCTTCAGACTTAGAATCTTGCTTTAAAGCCGAAGAAATAGAATCTTTATGCTATAATAATATCATTTCCAAATTCTGGTTAGTACGTCCCACATATGAGCTTCCGCAAGTACATGGGATCTGATAGACCCCACTTTGTTGCCCCAATGATGTTAGATCCTTCCCAGAATTTAGAAAAACTTTCCACATTTTCCGCCTTTGCTTTGAAAAGAATTAGAGCATTAAACAATATATAGTTTTATTTGATTTCGTATATAAACTATTGTTTTAAATTGTTTTAGTTTAGTTTTACTACTGATGACGGTCACTGCATGTAACCGAAATTCAAAGCTATAATGTGACCAAAATATCTGGTATTTTTGTGAATTTCTATCACTGTTATCATCGTCACTGTCTATTAAAAGGATTTTATCCCTATTTGAAATTTTATTTATCGTCATGGAAAGGCAGTGTGGTCTCCGAAATTATCGAAGCAGAATACATTTTCTGCTTTTCTTTTAGTTTTACTTGTTTTTTCTTTTTATCTCGAGGGACTGAAAGAGGGAAAGTCTGAATAAATTGCGGCAGAGCAGGAGCCTTCATAGCTGTATTCTCCTCAAACGGCTTGATGCTGCAGTACGCTGTTATTAGTAACAGTAATTTATAACTTATACACACACTAAAAGTCAGGCTGTACGAGCCTTTAATGTATCTGCACAAGTTAAGCCTAGGTTATTTTGGGAAAAAGTTGGCATATTAAATAGTTTAGTTGATTTTAAGCTAATGGGCTTACTGGGGTAGGGTTCTGCTTTCTTTGACCTCTCCTAAATTTCAACTTACAAAAAAACAAGCATGCAGTAGTCTCTAGGCCAAATAAAGTCGCCAAACGCTAGATGTTGCTACTGATTTTTCTTGTCGATATTAGCACCCGTTTCAACACATAAGTTCTCCATAGTCTTTGTTAATAACGTTTACGAAGAAAAATATCCCAGAAACTCTGAGATCCATATATCTTTTCTGAAGTGAAAACATCCCGTAAATGCAATAAGTGGATGAAATTCCAAAAGGTGTGTAAGTGTAACATGTGCTTTAATTTCGGGCAAGACAATACATTGTAAAATTTTGAAAACAATTTCAGAATTTATTTTAAAAAGTCTCTAAATAATTGATATCGATAATCCAGACGACGAAAACTCGCGTCAAGTGCAAGAAGCAATTTGCAGAAATTGCGCATTTTTTTGTAGCTTTTTTTTTCTCAAACTTTTTGTGGATCATATGAAGCTACCTTAATATCCTTTTAAAGGATATAAGAGGCTGGCTAAATAATACAAATAAATTTCATTAAGAAACTTGATTAAATGATTTAAAAAAGCTTTTAGTTGAAGGATTTAATTCAAAATAGTTTTGAAATTCGTAATAATGGCATTAGTTAAACAAAAAAAAAACATTTAAAATTTAAATAATCATTCAGCTGTAAGGCTAAGGCTTACAGACGTGGATAATTTTATTTTATTATTGTTTGGATTTAGAAAAACTTTGCACCTTTTCCGCCTTTGCTTTGAAAAGAATTAGAGAATTAAACAATATGTAGTTTTATTTGATTTCGTATATAAACTATTGTTTTGAATTGTTTTAGATTAGTTTTACTACTGATGATGGCCACTCCATATGTGACCGAAATATCTGGTATTTTTTTGAATTTCTATCACTGTTTGTGACACATTGTCTATTAAAATGATTTTATCCCTATTTGAGCTTTTATTTATTCTACTTACAGAAGTAAATTAAAAAAAAACTATATTAAAAAAAAGTATATTAAAGTATAATAAAAGTATAATAAAAGTATATTAAAAAAATACATTAAAACAAGTATATTAAAGAAAGTATTTTGGTTACAAAAGTTAAAAGTATATCTGCTTACAAAAGTATATTTTTGTAAGCAATTAGTAACCTTCTTTATTACAACGAAGCAGAATTCAATGAATAGAAGTTCTATGGTTTCTTGGGTTTTTTCTTAGTTATATTAAGCTTAGTTAAATTATTGTGTTCATTTTTGATATGTGGTTTACAAACTTGAGGGGAGGAGAGGGCAAATTTGAGGAGGGAGGTTTTTATAACCTCTCAACCAATCACCAATCTCAACCTCTCAATCAAATCAAACTGAATTCATCTCTAACCGGTAAATGTCCAAAATACCCCCTTTCTCCTTGGATTAAGTCAGCGTTGCCAGACAACTTTTTTAGTTTTATGCAAGGTTTGATGGTGACAGGTTAGGTAGGGTTTGGTCCAAAAATTGGACCTAACCTAAACTAACCCAACCTAACCTATCACAATCTAACTTTAATTTTTACCATCGATGCTTGCATAAGACTGAAAAAGCTGATTCGTAAGGCTAATTGAATCCAAACAGAGAAAAAGTAATTTCGGACATTCACCGGTGAATGTCGACATTAACCAGATTTCAAACATTCACAGTAACATATATATATATATATATATATATATATATATATATATATATATATATATATATATATATATATATATATATATATATATATATATATACATATATACATATATATATATATATATATATATATATATATATATATATATATATATATATATATATATATATATATATATATATATATATATATATATATATATATATATATATATATATATATATATATATATATATATATATATATATATATATATATATATATATATATATATATATATATATATATATATATATATATATATATATATATATATATATATATATATATATATATATATATATATATATATATATATATATATATATATATATATATATATATATATATATATATATATATATATATATATATATATATATACATACATATAAACATTCAGGAAATTTCTTTCATATGCCTCTCGTCCCAAAGATTCTTTTACATTAAATTAATTAATAACGCCTTCTCTTCTCACAGAGGCACTGAAATCCGAAAATTCCAAAACAGTCAACTATTTAAGTACCGTCTACACGTAAAAACAAACAAAATTTAAAATCTCTACCATATCAATTAATCCTTAAATTTGAGCAGCTAAAAGTAAACAAGGGTATTTTACAACTAACTATACCCTATTTTGCTTGGAGGAGTATTTAGCAGGTTCAACCATCTACCTGATTTACTTACCAAATGGTGAATGCTTATCTGCGTAGTTCTCCCACCATCCACAAGATGTGAGGAGCAATGAAACAGGCAGTGACCAAACCAAATGGCTTCCCCCATCTTTACCAGCTAAAATAATAGGCCAAAGTAGAAGCCCAGTGAGCTGCGCAAGGATAGAAAATATATCTACCAGTATTTTGGCTGAACGTTTTGACTCTTTTCTGCTACGTGAAAGCATTCCTAAAAAAAAAAAAAAAAAAAAAAAAAAAAAAAAAAACAGTGAAGTTGAAATACAGTGTGTGCATCTACATTAAAATAAATCAATTTCCACGTTTTGATTTTTCTTTTAATTCTCGCACATATTTTATTCCCTTCCATGCGTAGACATCTGCTTCCATAGGCTACTTCATGGTTTTTTATGATAGTTTTTACCGCTTCGAAATTAAAGGTTAGTGGTAGGCAGGCACGTACATAAGGAGGAAAGAGGATAGTGCGGTAAATGGTCTATCTACCCACGAAACCTAAGGATCAGATGTCTGCTTCTAATTAGATGCTTTATGATTATTCATAGTTGTATTTCAGTTTTCAAATTAAAGTTTGGTGGCAAGCACGCACATGCGTAGGGAAGAAGAAGAGGGGTACAGTGGCGTCAATTGAGGGGAAGCATGAGGCATTAGTTACCAAGATTTTTTGCCCCCTTCCCTGATTTCGAACAATAGCTTTTTTCAGTAGTTTCAGTGAAACATAAAGTGATTCAAAGGTAGATAAAAAGGTAAATTAAACCATTCTAGGTTTTGGACCCATGCCTTCTATGAAAATTAATTTTCGTAGGCTATCATTACTTTTTTTTGTGGATTTTTTGAAGTTGTGCCAGACAGAGGTAGAACTCCCAATTTCTTATGAAAATTAATTATATATTACTAAAACTTCATCTTCGACATGGCTAAAAATAGTATAGCACCAAAATCCTAAAATCCTTTGCATTCCGAATTATTTATCCTTTGAAATCAGGGACTCGTTGCAAAATTCGTAAAGAACTATATTTCTTTTTCTTTCTTTTCTTCGACAACTTGAAAAGAGAACTTGTACAGTAGTCATTTTTAACAGTCGCCTCCGGTGGTTCGGCCACGTACGACGACACCCTGACAATCCGATGTCGAAGCAATGCTTGAAATGTTTCTCGTTGCCATCATCGTTGAGGAAGCGAATCGGGGGTTAAAAGAAAACCTGACTATCTACCATCATATACAACCTGGAGCCGCTTGATGGGCTTAGGGAATACGGCAGACAGTGGAACCGGGAGACGAGGACATAGTCTTAGCTGGTCTTTCTGGGAAGGCGAGAAGGCCAATGGGCTTGTTCTTGGGGGTCTCTACTGCGAAAAAAAGACGGAATAGTATTTGAAGGCTGAATCTGCCTTCTACATACCGCTTCATTGACAAAAACATATTTTTATAATAGTATTTTGTTTTAAAAACAAAAGGATGGTAGAATGCAGGCACTCACGCATAGACAAAGAAGAGGGGGTGAGGTTTCTGGCCCGTGTCATGAGACCTGAACGTTTTCGCGATTGTCCTATAGTTTCTCGTATTTTTCGTAGGCTTTCATTGCCTCTTATTTGTACATTTTCGAAGTTGTACCCGACAGTAGTAGAACCCCCCCCCCCTCCATCTGGTAAAAGTGAAGGAGAAAATGTCTTCTTTTATATGGTTACAAAATGGTATAGGACCAAAGTCCTAAAATTCGCTGTACCCCAAGTTACTTATGCGATTGAAATCAGACAAAGGTTGTGAAATTCGTAAAAAGCAGGGTTTGTTTTTCTTTTTTGAAACTCGAAAAGGGTATGTATGATCTTCAGTGGCACCAATTCCCGAAAATGTAGGAGGAGAGGATGTATTTTTCAAAATACATCGAGGGGGGGGCAATTTTTGTCTTCAATTACATCACCAAAATTGACCCAAAACACCAAAACACCAAATTCAATACAAAAAAATCTATTTGATAAAACCTTCAAAATAGAAAGGGAGCAATTCCTTTCCCCTCAAGTGACGCCGCTGGTCATCTTTTGTCTGGCCTCTCTTTTTTCGAGTTGAACATCGTGTCTTCTCGAGTTGAACAACTGGCACTAGTATCGACATAAAACTATTGACGACATCTAGCGTTTAGTGACGTTTGACATTTTTTCAGTGTATTAATAAGAATAATTAATTTAATCAGTGTAATTGGTAAAATGAGGGCAATTGTAATTGTTTGATCTCAGTTCCTTACAGAAAAAGGATTACACAGCTTTTAAAAATGTCAAGTGTCACCAACCAATAGATGGTGTTGATAGTTTTTCTTTCAACACTAGCGCCAGTTCCCCCTCTTATAAGTTTCCCGTACTCTTTGAGCTACTTCATTAGAACAGACAGTACCAAACTGAAACTTTATATTTCTTGAGAAGTTGAAAAAAATTAATCATCTTGAACTGCTAAATAAGCATCTAATTATACCTGAATAATACGCATACCTGGTATTTTTAGACCGTTGAATGTAGACCACATTCATTTATTATATTAAAGATAAAACTAATTTAACTGTTACTTTCTTAATTGTTAGGAAACTGTCAGTGGCATTTGCATGGATGTCCAAAATCAAAAGACAATAATAATAATTACTTTTATAATTGTCTGGTTCCATTTCAAAGATGTCTTCTGCAGGAGAATAATAATCAAAATAAATAATCAAAACTTTTATTATTCATATCAAGCTGCTCATGAATTTGCTTCATCAAGCAACTTGTGAGCCAGAAGCCTTAAATATTTTGCCGAAAAAATGAGATTATTTATTTAGCTCTTTTGACACTGAATAGCCAAAGGCAAGTAAGCATTTTTATGGAAGGGGCTGACGGTTAAATGAGATAGAACTTGGACAATAAACGCAAAAGATATGCAAAGTATTAGGAAACTTCAGGAAGAAAATGGAAAAACTGCGAAAATCAAGAGTTTCCCTTTGGAGGATGGCATAGTCCTAACCCCCTCCTCATATTGATGTACCTATACAGCTATATATTTTTAACGAGCATTTAAGATACCAGCTTAATTGATGCCGAACCCACAAACTGATTAACGATCTGAATAACCACAAACTGAATAACGATCTGAACCCACAAACTGAATAACGAAAGTGACAAAGACGATCAGCACCTAATCAAAAATCTGTTTCGGGAGGTGGAGGATAACGTCGAAAAAAATTAGGTGAATTACATAAAAGATATTACAGATTAAAGAATAAAAACCAAAATCCTGACAGGTCAGGGAAGGTATGCGTCTTATTGGATTGTGATTGGAGACTGAAAAACCTTAACAAAAACAATAGCCCTTACTTTCCACCAGGTTTGGTTGAGGTCAGATAACCATTTCTGTTACATATCCTAATAACAGAAATATAGCAGCCCCTGCTCTCCCACCATGATACTGGACAGGGTCCTGATGTAAAAAAAGAATACCCTAACTAGGGCACTATTGCCTAGTTCATAACAAGTTTAGTTGATATCTGACCAGTGGCATCAATTCACAAAAATTTAACGAGGGAGGGTGGGGGGGGGGGAGTATTCAATAAAATATAAAAGTCATTTTCAATTAAAATACCACAGGAAAATTTATTTTTCATAATCTAGGGAGCAAAAGGATCCAGTGGCACATGCCTTCCCTATCCCCATCCCCCGTTTGAAACAGTTGTATCCGACAAAACCCTCTGGTAGATGCCCTAATGGAAAGAATTCAGCGACCCTTCTTTGTCACAGCGGTACTTGTTAAGAATCCAGTAAAACACGCGGGAAAGACCGCATCGAAACCTCAAAGATGGTCAATGAAAAACAGGTTTTTGCTGCATAGTGAGGTAATGCTCAATCCGTGACAAAGATTTAAACTTTAGTTTTTTGGGGTTGAAGGGGCAAAAAAGGTATCTAGGTTAGGTTAGCTTACATATTTAATATATGCTATGTAAGTTTCAAAATTTCACCTCTTCTGTTTTTGAATGACAGACCGCTGATGACCAGGAAACAAATCTACAAAAACAGAAGTGTTATTCTGCACATAGATTAAGAGCAAGCCGGGAAGAAAAAATGTTATCAAAAGCTAAATTACATGCACAGAACTAAAAGAGTAACAGAGAGTAGAAGAGTAAAAGAAAGTAAACAGAAATAGAAGGTTCAAACAGAAAAAAAAATGCCGAGATAGGCAATATTCGTTAACTACACCAATGGGAAAGTATTACTGTCATTATGTGCATATAGGATCGTCTCTTCCGTGGTTGTTATTTACAATAAATAAACAAATAAGAATTTACATGGCTGTTGTGACTGCCGAGTCACACGATAATAGTTTTAATGGTACTTATTAATTAAACAAAACAGTCGAGAAGTTTGCTGAATGTAAGATTGAGAAAACTGGTTTCATAGCGACAAAGACAAATGAAGGGCGACAGAATGCATTGGACTTGTATAATTTGGACTATATATTTGCACATTAGGGGGGGGGAGGTGAGGTTAAGGGCGCTGTCAAAATACTTTTGACAGCGATACTTTTTGACAAAATACTTTTTTTGTCTTTTTTCACCAAAAAGACAAAAAATAAATATAGATGTCGTTTGTGTAATTTTTTGAAGTGATGCTCAGTTTTCTGCTAGGTTAGACTTGTGACCGGAAATGAATTTTGGATTTAAAATTACCACCGCATCAAGAACAATTTTGGAGAAACGATTTCAAAAGAAGTAATGCTTTTATCACATGTCAGTCGTAAGTCAAGTTTCGATATGCAACACTTACTACTTTCCCTTTCTCTTTTGATAAAATGTCATCAAAAGGTAAATATCATTTTGTATCGAGACTTTTTTACGCTGTGCTTCTTAAACGTGAAATTTTGAAAGAAAAATTTCATTTCAAAACAATTTAATCTTGTAACTCCTTTTTAACCAGTGCGGTTGCATCAGCCCCTCGTTTCCATTGCCGTCAATTCCCTCCCCCTCCCCCTAGACTTTGAAAATGCCTTTTTTAAGATATTTTCAACGAAAAATTCCTTTTATTTACATTTTCTTTGAAAATTAGACAAATTTGCCAATCTTAGATATTGAAAAATTCATTTTATCCCCCCTAAAAAAAAACATTTCGTAAATTCACGCCTCTACTAGTTTGTATTTTAAAATGGTACTTATCTGTTGTAGCATCTATGTTAATTTATTCATCCATTGACCTTAACATTTTGATACTTATCTGTTTCGTTGGAATCGGTTTCTTTCGTTACTTTCTTTCAGCTTAGCGCGAGACAAGACAAAGACAAGTGACAGAATAGATGGGAAATATATAATTTGGGCTATATATTTGCACATTAGCGGGGTGGGGTAAAGTATTTGGACAGTGTGAAGTTAGCAAACAATTCTTACTCCATAATATGCAGAACAATTATACCTAACACATTTTGAGTGCAGACCCGCTAAAATTTACCCCACCCCGCCAAATCTGCAAATATATGGCCCAAATTTGTTTCTAAAGTATTATATTTTCATCATTTGTGATATTTCATTAGGATTAGTCAGAGAAAGAGTTTCTATTTAGATGAAGAACTTAACATAGGCGCTATAACAGATAAGTACCAAAATGGTACGTATCTCCGTCCTCTCGGGGTCCCTCTCCGCTCTTGGTCCACTGCTCTCGTCTTATATCAGTGTTTTATACCGCTTACGGTATGTAAATTACCTTTTAACCTTCTAACAGACATTGAACCCTATAAATCAGGTTTCAGGTTCATAAATTTTTATTAACAAAAAAAAAACTCAATTTGACAACATGTCGCAATAAAGAAAGAAGATGCTTGAAAAAGCGACCGGTATCATGCATGCCAAATCATCAAACCAAATAAAATGAAAAAAAGGGAAAAAAAAAATAATAACTGAAAATAATGATAAATATATAATGGCACAAAATATAAAAAAATAAAATATATACAAAAAAAAAAAAAATCTCTCGAACCTTTAACACTACCAAATTCCTGAAAAGAAATGATTTTTAATACGGGTTTTAAGTTGGGGCACACTTTCAGAAAAATGTATCTAAGTTTTCTAAATAATCTAAGGAATCTAAACTTTTTATAATATTATTGAATTTATTTTTTGTTTTAGTTAAGCCCGGTCTTCAATATCACTCTTTTGGGCGATGGCAGCCGAGTGAAAAATAGATATTTTGTTCATAGGATTCCATTTTTCCTGAAAAAAAGCGCCACTTCGAATGCGCCTGATTTGTCTTTTGAGCTTCAATGGATACCTGAGCTGCCAGACAAGTCAAAAGCATGGACGACTTCGCCCGCAAAGGCCATAATGAAGACATGGCTCTAGTCGAGAGATTTTGCCAAAGTATATGATAAATAAAAAGCAAAAACCAATGCTTCAATCCTCAGATTTTCTGAGCAAAACACTGTAAATAGACCTACACGCGAAAATTCTGCTAATATATTTAGTATACACGCAGAAATTGGTCATATAGTCTGCTTTCAAGCAGGAAACAGTTAGTACGATTCCTAGAATAGGTTTGAAAATTAATGTTAAGAAGACTAAGTCAATAAGGCTAAGAATAAGTGAAGATGGAAAGGTGACTTTGGGTAACGAAAAGATTGATCAGGTGGGCAGCTTCACTTACCTTGGTAGTATTATAGTAAAGATGGTGGGAGCAGTGAAGGTGTTAAAAGTAGAATAGCCAAGGTTCAGGGTGTTTTTTTTACAGTTAAAGAAAGTTTGGAAGAATAGGAAGATAAGTCTGCAAATCAAGATTAGAATATGAGAAGCTACAGTGACGATGGTGATCAAATGTGGTTAAGAAGAAAGGGCGCTCCAAAAAGCAGAGGAAGATTTGATAGATGTTTTCCAGAGAAATTGCCTACGGATTGTTCTGGGTACCCGGCTGCCTGACTGTATTTCAAACAGTAGGCTATACGAAAAATATGGTTCAATCCCGCTTTCTAGGGCTATAATGAAAGAAAGGTTGAGATGGATGGGACACGTTGTGCAGATGAAGGATGACAGATTTCCGAAGATTGCCCTTTTCGGCCCACCGTCTAGGGCTAAACGGAAAGCAGGTCGTCCTCATCTTGGATGATAGGGCGTCATAAAGAAAGATTTAAACGAAATGGGAACTTCCTGGGAGGGTATAAAAAGGGAGACTTTGAATAGATTGGAATGGACGAGGAGCGTGCGTAGCTGTGTTGGCCTCAGGCAGCTTGGTGCTGCGGTGAGTTGTTAGTAGTAGTAGTAGTTCCCTGACACTTTAAGGTTAAAATTACCTACCTAAAACACCAGGCACTAAGCAAACGCAATTAGTAATCATAGCGCCTTGGACAACGTCTAAATGTGGCAGCACTGCAAACATCAAAAGCCCTATTCCAATGATGTGAAAGCTTTCGAACATCCAAACGATCACGAAGTCACTGAACGGAGGACGGCGCCATGATTTAAAAAGAACTATCCTGGAAGCTCTGAAGAGAGTAAATATTTCTGGTACGAGAAAGGTGAAGATAAGACACCAAGTCCAGACAACGTTCTCTTCTGTGGGTAATTTCGCATAAAATGCTTGATCACGGGCTGAAATATAAAACAAGTATAATTAAACATAAAAGCAGGAAATTCAGAGAATAAAGCAGGGTTGTCCTCTCTATTGATTTATCACTATTTCTGGTGATTTTTTATTTTGCCAAAAAACAAAAATCACAAACTCAGCTCATAAATCCCTAGATTATTGAAGAAAATCACTAAATCAACTAAAAAATCACTAAAAACCTAGTGATTTTGTCCACAGAGTGGCAACCCTGGACTATACATAAGACTGAATTTCAATTTTACTCCAGTCAAAACTTAAATAAAGACGGAATACTTTACAATGCAAATTTTAAAGATGGTGCAAAAGTAATAGCATCAGTTTGGTTGAAGGCTTTATTTACTTCCTCAACTCAGGAGCTATTCCCTATCACCAGAAAAAAAAAGGAGTTGGGTCATAAGACAGAAAGTCCAAATTTCCCTACAATCACTCCAATCTACTGCAAAACGAATTGGCATAGACCGGATTTACAATCATCTCTGGTTTCCGTTTTTAAAGTTTAGTTCCAATTTAAGTTCTGCGTACTCACTTTTAACCTCACATCCTATCTTTGAAAATATTTTTTTTATCTTTGGCTGTTTATTTAAGTTTGATAACTTTTTCATATAATTTGCAAGGTATTTAGTGGGAAAATGCGACTTCAAGGGACTGAGGATCGAGCTTTCTCAGGTGAGTCATTGTTTGAAGTTATTAACTCACTAGCAACAGTGAGTCAATAACAGACCCACACATGAATACATTTTCAAGTTATGATATCATTCTTAGTTTTTTTCTGTGCTTTTATGTTTCAGTTATTTTTCAAAGTATTTGAAGAGTCTCTTTCTGACACTCTGAAGACCTATTAAGGAGATCATTTTGATTGCCGTATTACTGCAGATATTCCTTTTGCGCGTACAAAGACAATGAGGCGTGTACCCCTGTTGTAGACAACGTTACTTCTAAGTTTGGAGTAAAGCAAGGATGTCCCCTAGCCTCCATACTATTCAACTACGTGATAGACTAAATTATGAACAACGCACGGAGAAACCACAAAAGAATAGTCTTCGGACAAATGGCTTCCTGTAATCTCTGATGGCTGTGGATTTCTCAGATGACATTTCTTTACTCGAATCAACCACCCATGCTCTACAAAGCATGCCCAACGATACCTCCGAGGACTCTAAGTGCACTGGACTCACCATCAATGGCCCTAAAACCAACGTAATGGCTCTTAACCCATCTGATTCTAGCCAGGTTAACCTTGGCGCCAAGCCAACAGAAAACGTCAAGGAATTCGAGCATCTCGGTTGTATTATAGCACCTAGTAGCGGAGGAGAAAGAAATTTCCACCCACATTGCAAAGGGCTGGGGAATCTACTTCTCTGAAAAACGAATGGACTAGGCGAATTCTTGGGCATTGTGGTCAATAAGAAGACCCCACTCGTTAGCAAAAAACATGGGCTAAAGCTCATTGGTCATACTTAGCGTCGTCCTGCTGGCACGATACACCGAGAAATCCTTTCTTGCAAACCCGCACCCTAGAGGGAAAAAACCA